>NW_009732242.1:45179-82668 GCF_000703405.1 Apaloderma vittatum | reverse complement strand
GACTTCTGATCTCCCATTACTGCTCTGTGGAAATGCTACGTGCCAAAAAACATCCCCTCACTCAGTTAAAACATGCCAATGTCCACACAAATTGCCCAAAGATTTGATTTGATGGTGATGCCCCTGGCAATAAGAAGGTAGGCAGGTGTTTCTGCTCAGAGGGTTTATTCTGATCCTCAGATTGAGCAAAGTGCAAAAGGAATCATTTGTTCGAGTGCCGCAATTAAAAAAAAAAAAAGCAGTGGTGTTAGCAAACCAGAGTGATGTCCCCAGCAAGCAGCAGCTCAGCAGATCATAGAACCATAGAATTGTCAGGGTTGGAGGGGACCTTAAAGATCATCTAGGTCCAACCTCCCTGCCGTGGGCAGGGACATCCCCCACTAGATCAGGCTGTCCAGAGCCCCATCCAGCCTGGCCTTAAAAACTTCCAGGCATGGGGCTTCCACCACCTCTCCGGGCAACCTGTGCCAGTGCTTCACCACCCTCATAGTGAAGAACTTCCAGTCTGAACTGATCCATCTCTAGCTTCAATCCATTCCCCCATTTCCCCTAATCCTGTCACTACCCGACATCCTAAAAAGCCCCTCCCCAGCTTTCTTGTAGCCCCCTTGAGATACTGGAAGCCACAATAAGGTCTCCTCGGAGCCTTTTTTTCTGCAGACTGAACAGCCCCAACTCTCTCAGTCTGTTTGCACAGGAGAGGTGCTCCAGCCCTCTGAGCATCCTTGTGGCCCTTCTCTGGACACGCTCCACCATGTCCAGATCTTTCTTGTAGCAGGGGCTCCAGAATACTCCAGGTGGGGTCTCACACATGTGGAGTAGAGGGAGAGAATCACCTCTCTCGACATGCTGGCCACACACCTCTTGATGCAGACCAGATACTTCTACACTTCTTTGAGATTGCACTTTACTTTCCTTCTTTCTTCTTTTTTCCCCTCTCAAACCCAGCAAACCTTCTAGTGGATGCTAACTGCTTCCACGAATAGCCTGCAGAAATGCAACTGGATGGATCGGCTGAAGCCACAGATCAGAACGAACCTCCTTCTCATCTACAGGACGGCTGCTCCAGGCTTTATGGCCAGTGTAAGAGTCAGGGTATAAACAAGACCTTACACAAAGCCAACAGAAGTATTCTAATAAACATTAGCAGGTTTAAATTATCGTGTCAGCCCCCTGAAGGACGTCACAGCAGAATGGAAGCTCAGCCCTGACAATCGCACTCTCTCTCCATGCCAGTGTACATGAATTATTAAACAAACTTCAACCCACAAGTCTCTCCAGTCAATCAGCATGAACTTGCATCTCTGAACGTGTGACTATGGGCATAAATACTTCCCGTAAACACGCAGCCATCCTCTCCACTCTCCAGGTTTTGGGGTTTTTTTCTGTTTTTTTTTTTTTTTTTTTCCTAAAAAGTTTACAAAACTTGTACTTACAACTCCAGAGGCAAGTCACTCCAGCTGGGATCTCAAGTCATTTGATAAACTTCTTGCCCATGGATATTTCATCCCAAATACAAAATTATTTGTCCTCTGCAGGCTATGCTAACAGAATGCTAACTACTCTTTCACTATCTCTAACTCCGTGAGAGGAAAGAGGCAAAATATTTGAAGTTGGGTTTGTTTTTTCAAGTTGAGGCAGGATGAAGTTTGCTCTGTTGACTCAAAATGCCAATCTTTAACCTAGTCAAACACCACATTTCATTTCCAACACATGAGACTGGCAAAATAATTAAGCACAAAATTAAAAAGCTAGTATGTTGAGTAATAATAAGAGGGGAGATGTACATATTTTTCAATGATTAAGCTCAGAAAGGCTTCTGAAAAATTAGCATAAATATTGCTGTTATCATGGTGGTCCAAGAGATGAAAAGAGAAGGAGTAGTTTATTCTACTTATTTACTCATCCTGCTGTCACCCATAAAACAAAAAAAATAAAATAACATCAGTGTGAGTTCAGCATTTCCCACATAAATATCTTGAAATAAATTTATGAGAAGACCAAGCATGACAATAATTTTACGCAGAGCAATAGCCAGCTACACTTCTGGTAGTGTAAAATTTCCTTGCTACACAGCACGTGCTTGCTGGAGGACGGAATTGGCTTCCAAAACAGGAGCATGCACTTTTCAACTCAGGCAACTAATCAAAAGGGGTGCAACGGGGTGGAGAAAAGAATTATTTTTACAATACCTAGTCACTGACAGAGGACAACAGTCATAGAACAGAATCGTTGAATTGTAGAACCATGGAAGGAGATGTTCTCTAAGGCCCCTTCCAACCTAAGATATTCTATGATTCTATGATTCTAAGGGTTTAGGTTGGGTTGGAAGGGACCAACTCATCTGTCTCTTAACCCATATCTGTGCTCTGAATGACATAAAGACCATGGAGCGTTGCTGTAGACCTTGTTTTCTTGGAGTGAATTCGCAAGCACATACGCTTACACTGTGAGAGCCAACTTCTGTTCCTCACCTCCCCTAAAGATGTTACAGATGTTACAGCCCTGGTGTTTAACCAGCTGGATTTAATGTTGATGGGCAAATCTGCAAACTGGAGATGGGAACAAGGATATGGGGATGCCGTGCAACCCAGTTTTCACCTGCAGAGACATGAGCAGCGAGTGTGCTCCCATGGTCTTTTTATCTCGAGTCACCATGGCACTAAGAAGAGATCAGAAACCATGAGCTGAGAAATTTGGGCTGGAAAAACTGACAAAAGAAGCAGAGACAGTAAGAGACCTTCAAGAGGAGATGTTGGTTATGTCCCAGATGCCATCTTTCCTTGTCTCCTGGAGTATCCATCACTTGCCATGTATAACTGCTCATCACTCCATCACTTCAAGGCTTCAAATTCACATCCTACTTCCAAAGGGTCCCTTGATGTAAGAGATGCTATCGCTTTGGCCAAGGTTTCTGGACACCTCAGACCTCTGGCAAGGGCAGTTTGGGAGGAAAACACCGAAAAGAAAAACTTCTCTGACAGATTGATTTGTAGTGACCATTAGAAACTGTTCAGGCATGTGAAGGGATACTCCAAGGACCCCTCAAAGTACAGAAGGTGGTCAAAAGCAGATGAATTTATCATCATTGGAAAGTTCTGAAGTTCATCATCAGCTTTTGTAATTTATCGCAGACATGTCACATATGTGGAGCTCTGGGATTCTTAAGGGTGAGATCTGTCACATAAATACAGTTATTAATGTGGCAAGTGCATTATACAGTTAAATGTAAATGTTGCAAGCTGGTAACCCATTTTTACTGCCAAACCTAGAAGGTTTTTCATGTCAGAAATTGATGCCAGCAGCGATAAATGGAGGATAGATAAAGTTAATCCGTCCGCTTTGAGTTGAACAGGGAAGGTATTACTTTGAAGGGTTTAACATATTAACGGAATCAAAACGACATTTCAAAATATTTATGGAAATCTTTATTTTTAAGCTTCTACAAGCAGTATAACAAAACCATATAAAATATTACTAAATCCTACCCTTAATTAAACATGCTGACACTTAAAAGCTTCTGTCTGATTTACTTTAAAAAATCTTCTTTCAGTATATTACAACTTTAAAATCTCCTTGCACTCTAAGTGAATCTGCATTCCAGAGGAATTAAAATCTTTCTTAAAAAAAAAAAAAGTGTTTCTTTTTAAGTTACACCTTCAACTTATCAAACATAAGAGTATGACAGGAAAGGAAAAAAGAAACAATATGCATAAATGATAAAACAAACACAGGAAAATCTTGTATTGTTCTATGACAATGTCATTCAAAAAAACCTGAGGGTCATGGATTCACCCACCATCCCAGCAGGCTGGTGAAGCTCCTAGCCCTCAAGACAATCAGTCAGCCTCCCTGGAGCACACACAGAGGAAGCTGAGTATATCCAAAGATCATTTAAGTCCAGCTAAACTACAAACGACCCCATAACTCACAAAAAAGCCAAGGGTTATTGTGCTTCTTAGTGTAATATCAGTTTGGTGGGAAGATACCGAGTCATCTTAATCACTCACCTTGAAGGTAAACTACCAGAGGCAATTCTCTCATTTGATTCAGAGGGACACCTAGAGTCACTTGGGCTGCCCTACTGTGTCACCATGCCTAAGGATGTTATTTCAGAAGAGAATGAACAGCAAGTCCTGTGCCAAAACCACCAGCTCACACTCTAGAGCATCTCAATAGCCTCAAGAATCATGTATCTGAACCTTGACAGACACCATCGACTGAAGCACATGAAGACACCTACCTTATTCATATCACCTTAACGAAGGTGATATGAAGAACTGAGAGACCTTATAGTGGTCTTCCAGTACTTAAAGGGGACCTAAAGGAAAGATGGGGAGGGACTGTTTACATGGGAGTGTAGTGACAGAACAAGGGGTAATAGCTTCAAACTGAAAAAGGATAGATTGAAGATATCAGGAAGAAATTCTTTTCTATGAGGGTGGTGAGACCCTGCAACAGGTCGTCCACAAAATTTGTGGGTGCCTCCTCTCTGGAAGTGTTCAAGGCCAGGTTGGATGGGACTTTAGCAACCTGGTCTAGTGGGAGGTGTCCCCGCCCACGGCAAGGGAGTTGGAACTGGACGATTTTTAAGGTCCCTTCCAGCCCAAACCATTCTATGGCTCTATAACTGATAAGCAAGTACATGGCTGGGTCCAATCTGTCACAGACTTAACTATTACATCCTGAATGCCAACAGGTTTCAAAATTGCTTCTAAAACCCCAGCAAACCATCTTGGACTGAATCTGAGTGCACTGAAGAACACAGCTTGCATGCCCAGGGAAAACAAGTGCCCTCTGAGGGTGGTGTTTGACCAAAAGGCAGGAGCAATCCAAAAGCTGCAGTCTGGGCTCCTTTCAAGACCATTGCCTTTGTCTCACAGTGCAGCACCTCACATCTCAGACTGAGCTTTCCATCTGGAGAAAACTTTGGAACTTTGGACTTCACAGTCCTGTACTGTAATCAGTTGTGTAGCATAGTCCTAATAAAATCTTTAAATATTATACATTAAAAAGCACGCACTTCATCAGTCTTCTGCAGAAAGTGAGCACTTCACAGCTATATATTCACTAATAATGCTGAGACGGGATGGTCAGGCTGTGGCCATCAGAATTCTCTTCATGGACCATCTTAACCAAAATTGCTGTATCAATTCAATCAGAAAAGCAGGTTTATGTTCTCACATTGTACAGGCGTAGAGCTGAGCCTTCTCTTAATTGCAGAAAAAAAACACTATGTATATCAATAGTGTGCACGTTTAAAATGAGAAACTAGTGCCAATGGGAAAAGGGAGGTGGATGTTAAAATTTGGGCTTTTCCTCAAACCAGGAGAAATCAACACATTTTGCACTATGGACAGACTCAAAAATCTCACCAGTGCAAAAAGCCCCCAGAATATCCAATATCTCCTCCCTAAACAGGCAGACTCTTCTTCTCCTTGGCTTGTAAACAATCCAGAAACGCCACAGAGTGAAGACTCAGGGGCTACATCCTAGATATACTTAAAAAAGGGTAGCAAGCCATAACTGTAACTTAATGACATGTTGTTCTTGACCTTGCACAGGCAATGAGCTAAAGTCATACTTCCAGTCAGGGGAGTAACTGAGGTGAGCAAGGCAGGAAGCGAGTTTAAAGAGCACGAACCACTGCTATGGTCAACCAACCTCCACAGAGAGGGCATCAAGGACCCTTCACGACACTAAAAGCTCTTGCAGCCTGCATCACCACCTTTCTTTTCTTGAGGTCACAATAAGCCTGGGTCAGGTTGTGAAAAAATGCAAGACTTTTTTTTGTTGTTTTTTTACCAAAAAACTGCTAATTTTACTTTTTATTAAATTGTGTTTTCAGAAGAAAAAAAAGGATTGCTAAACCAAATGTCAGGAAAACAAGAAATCAGAAAACAGGCGATTTTTACTGCCATGCGTCAGTACTTAACAAGTTTGTTTGGTTGTCTGTAGCCAAGCATTGGTTGCTGGCCCTAGCTTCTGACTCCAGCTCCGTGCACCTTTTTTTTTTCATTTTGCTCCCATTCCCTTCCCAATTAATTCAGGGGCAGCTGTGTTCAAACAACTCCATCAAGAGCTTCTTATGGGCATTTACGTTTCACTTTCCAGGACTTTCAGCTCCAAGCACTTAGCACATAAGTATTTGTGCTGGCTCTGGGAAGAGCTTTCACCAAAATTATTCACTGTTGGGTCTCGTACATACCCTACCCACACATCAGCAGCCAAGTCTGTCTCGCTGACTAGAGATGACATTCTATTTAGGATGAACTCTCTGAAATTCACTTGCCACAGATACAGTTCTTACTGTGAATGACTCAGCTATCCGAGGGAGACAAAGCCTTTCAGAAAAGGGAATAGCCCAATTTGACAGCAAGAAGCCTGCCCTCATCTGATGCCCTTGTAAGTCCTGTGCATAACAGGCAGAAAGTCTGAATTGCAAAAGGAGAGGTTTGTGTTTTCTTTTGGTTTGTTCTGTTTTGTTGTTTGTTTTTTTTCTGCAGGACCCTGCAGCTCAGTAAGCAAATACTTTTGCACTATATGGACTATGGTAGCTAAATGTCCAATGTGGCAGAGTCACTATTCAGCATGAATCCCTATTCCCAAATACTCTGCCTCCCCTCACCTGCCTAACAATCTTGTTTCAGGCAGTGTAACAGTCACCTAGTGCGTGCGAAAGTAGAAAGTGTGGCAATTTTGCTATTTAGATAATCACAAAAACTATTGCTTTCCTAATAGCCAAGGCTACAAACCTACCAGATGTTCACTCTCTGTTCCCCAACCATCTTCCAAGTTAGAGGATGTTCAAGGAGAAGCATGCATCAACCTTTGAAGGAAAAGGGTCAAGTGGCAAAGGAGGAAGATTAAGCCATGATTTGCAGCCGGGCAAGCAGAAAACACTGCCCCAAAGGTCTCACCTGAAGAGCTGACCCTCTGCTTCCTCCTGAACATAGAGATATATGCAGCACTCCCAGTGCTCGTGATTCATGACATTCTGCTTTTTGCTGGTGCAGCTCTCACGAGAGACAAAGCAGAGATGTTTGTAGAGCATTCAAGGCTGCTTGCACACATCTGGCAATGAAATAGGGGGCAATGTGAAGGACACGTCAGCGTTAGGACAGGATGAAAGAATGGGAGGATTGAGGAGAAGACAGCTGCTGGTCCTCCTCGACCTGAAACCCTGGAACTGTTCAATCCAGACACGCAACTAGCCAAATGGAAGAAATCAGGAGAGACCTTCTGCTAGAGCACGGGGAGGGGGGGTGAACCAGGAAGGTGGAAGGAGACAACTGGGAGGAATTCTGGGGCTGATGAGACAGGGGAAGGGAAGTACAGTTAAAATAAAAAATAAGCCACATTTAGCTATCTGGACAAGTAATGATAATTCTGAGATCAAAAATAATTATTGCAATTCGCATATTACACATCTATTTATGTGACTGTTCAGGAAAGAAGAAAAATTATCTAGCCATGTTTTTGAAGTGGTCTGAAGAGTCAAAGAACTGACTCTTAAATTAAAAGAATAGTTTAGGAGTGCAAGCACAATACCAGCTCTGCATGACAGAAAGAGTTTGCTAGGTTAAGGATCTAAGGTGGTTTATGCTACAAATAATATTGCACATGTAAACATCTCTCCTGATTACATCAATCTCCACAGACTGACTTTTTACTCTTGCATCCTCTCCAATCTCCTAAATTTAGTCCTCAATCTTCTGACTGTTATTACTGTTACTATTTTTAATCCTCAAGTTTGCAAAACAGAGTAGATGTGAATTAGGGCAGATCTGCTGCATTGGTGCAAGCAATGGATTGGAGAGAGGAGAGACTGCAAACCAGTCCGAGAGTTTATATAGCATTGAGAAGGTAAGTCAAGTCCATCAGGCAAATTACAGTGTATTCTGGTGATATAAAGAAATAGAAAGCAAATTCTACCCCTTGATCACAGCTGAACCTTTTTGGAACTGCAGTCATGTTCACGAAATCGAAGCCACATCCTGTCTTATTTTTTTTGCATGCAAGCTGCATTAAGGGAAGCAGCTTTAATACATTGCGCAAAACGTGGCAAAGCCATTTTAATTCTCTAATTAGCATTCAAACAAGGAAAACTAACTGCGCGTGTTTGTGTGTACACATATCTGAAAGAGAATTTAATCGACTGCTTCCATTGCAAGTGAAACTGAAGTTCCATCTCCTCAGAGTTGCGCCATGTGATGCTGTGATGAAGGTTGCAAACCAACACCTTTTCCACCTATAGAACCATAGAATGTCATGGGATAGAAGGGACCTTTAAAGATCATCTAGTCCGACTCCACTGCTGTGAGCAGGGACAACTTTAACTAGATCAGGTTGCTCAGAGCCCTGTCCTGGCCAACTTTACATGTTTCCAGGGTTGAGGCTTCCACCACCTCTTTGGGCAATGGGTTCCAGCGCTTCACCACCCTCATTAAAAAAAAATTCTTCTTTCTATCTAGCCTAAATCTACCGTCCTTTAGTTTAAAACCATCACCCCCTGTCCTATAGCAACAGGCTCTGCTCGAAAGATTATCCTCATCTTTCTTACAGGCCTTCTTTGTACTGGGAGGCCACTATAAATTCTCCCTTGAGTTCTTTTATCCCCAGGTTGGAGAGCCCCAACTCTCTCAGCCCTTCCTTATGGGAGGAATATCTTCTTGCTTCTCCTTTTTATTTTTTTTTCCCTTGAGTTTGTGGTCTTCTGTAAATTGTGAGGTGGGGCAGGTAAAAAAAGAAAAGAAAAAAAAAACCACACAAGTATCCTACTCTGGCTTTACTTTAAAAATAATAATAAAAAACAACAACAAAAACTATGAACACCAAAAAAACCCCCAAAACACAGCCACAATGAAAGAAAACCCTCCTTCACTGTGGGTCATCATTTTCTGTTATCTACCTACCATTCTCTACCACTTGAAACCAGCACAAGCAAAGCTTTATACAATCAATATACCTCCTACTATTATTAATCACTGACAGGAAAAAAAAAAATGAAGCAAGCCTAAGAAAAAAAGTGTCCAGCTACAGAAAAAAAGAACAGAAGAAAGGGTGAGGATAGATGAGGAAAGAAGTGAAAAGGCTGGGCTAAAGAGAGAGCTGCAGTAATTAAAAAAAAACAACTCACAGTCCATCCTGCAGCTCTTGAGTATCATTTGAGGTCCCCAGAGATCGAAGGCTTCTTTCCAGAGAGGTCACTGTCAACAGCAGAGGGAGAAAAGATGAAGAAATAGTAGACTTTTTCAGAGAAAAAAAAAAAAATCGGATTTTTTTTCACCTGTTTGTTTTTTAATTTTATTTTTAAACAGTACAATAAAGTAGTGTTTGGACATGTAACTCATGAGGCCAAGGGGAATCACAGAATGGTGAAGGTTGGAAGGGACCTTGAAGATCATCTAGCTCCAACTCCCCTGCTTTGGGCAGGTCATTTCTCTCCCACTAACTCAGGTGCTAGAAGTCCCATCCAGCCTGGCCTTGAGCAGGACAGGACAACACCTAGCTACAGCCATTTTCCCCAGATGGATAAATTGGGCCCCTTGAATGCATAAACGGTGAATCCACATATCACGTGCAATGATGATGGGGTATGACTTTGCAACAGCAAGGAAACCTCCATCCCATGGACCTTGCAAAGATCTCTTTCAGCACAAAATTTTCTAACACTTCATGTTACAGCAACTACATGAAATGCCCAGGGCTGGAGGCGGTTGTGCTTTCTGCCAGGAGATCAAGGCAACACTCTTGGGAGTGGGAAACCATTTGTTCTCCTCCTCAGGCGGTCCAGGTCTTGAGGCCCCACAGAACTGCACATAGAGAATCTCCAGCTGGAAACATGCCCTCAGTGAAGAGGCAAAAAACCACATAATAACTATTCACTGCTCTGAACAGTAATTAAGAGGCAAAACACTGTTTTCAATTCTGAAATCTTTCATCTTCTTGTTCAGGACTTTAACATTCAAAATCTTTTTTATGTTTTGGCTCAGATAAAATGGGAGTGCTTCACCGTGATCATCTCCTTTGTTTGAGCTCAAGAGCTTCTTGGGCTTTTCCATTTAGAGAGGAGAATACTCTACCCTCAGAGCACCTGGAAGCTGGAAATATGGTTTATTTTGCAATACACAGTGATGTCAGATTTAAGAAAAATACATCTCTGCCCACATGTATTAAAAAGCAGCAGCGATCTAGGAGTACTGTTGCCTTTTTGAATGTTCACAGTGTCAAATTCACCTTCAAATTAACAGTAGGTCACTACTTCTGGACTTAGCGTATCAAGTATGCAAAGCACTTTAAGATCTCCCACAACGAAAGATGACAAATAAATGACATTCTTGATATTTACATGCAGGATTTTCTCAAGACGCTTCCAGTTGTAAAAACTCCTAACTTGTTATCAGTCACGCTTCAATATTTAAGGAAGGAAAAAAGAACAGATTAGAAACATGGCTCAATTATGTCCGCAGAAATTTAAGAAATCCTCTGTTTTAATGACTCCGCAGACTTGGACTCGGCCTGTAACTTTGAAGAAGTTGATTATTTTTCCACTGACAGACAAAATCCCCTCTTTTGGGCTTCTCTGGGTTGACAGCAAAAGTCACCGAACAGCATAAAAAGTAACTAATGTGCCTGAACAATATGAGTATTCAAAACCGAACTTCAACACCACCATATATTTTCACCCCAATTGCTCGATCTCAATTATAGGTTTTACTGTAGAGTTCAGCAATGCAGTGAGATAGAGCCTCAAGGAACTGTCTAGCACTGAGATAATAATTATTATTCTTTGCTGGATGTATAAATCGCAAGTTTTCACTAATCACCTTCTGCTTCTCTAGGAGAACAGCACTGACCCTGTGCCGTTTAGTACCTTCGTCAATGGCATAACCAGTGGGAATGAGTGCACCCTCAGCAATTTGCAGATGACACCAAGCTGAGCGGTGCTGTTGACATGCCTAATGTCATCCAGGGGGACCTGGACAAGCTGGAGAAGTGAGTCTGTGTGAACCTCATGAGGTCCAGCAAGGCTAAGTGCAAGATCCTTCACCTGGGTTGGGGCAAACCTCAGTATTGATACAGGCTGGGCGATGAGTGGATTGAGAGCAGCCCTGGTAGACGAAAAGCTGGACATGAGCCAGCAATGTGTGCTCCTAGACAGAAGACCAATCACATCCTTGGCTGCATAAAAGAAGTGTGCCCAGTAGGTCAAGGGAGGTGATTCTGCCCCTCTCGTCTGCTCTGGTGAGACCCCACCTGAGTACTGTGTCCAGTTCTGGAGCCCTCAATGTAAGAAGGACGTGGACCTGCTGGAGTGGTTCCAGAGGAGGCCACCAAACTGATTTAAAGACTGGAAAACCTCTCTGATGATAACAGCTGAGACACTTGGGGTTGTTCTGCCAGGAGAGTAGAAGGCTCCAGGAGGACTCTCTAGCAGCAGAGGACACACCTCTAAGAATGACAGGGATAATCTTTTTCACAGAATCACAGAATTGTCAGGGTTGGAAGGGACCTTAAAGATCATCGAGTTCCAACCCCCCTGCCATGGGCAGGGACATCCCCCACTAGATCAGGCTGCTCAGAGCCCCATCCAGCCTGGCCTTAAAAACTTCCAGGGATGTTTTTTGGGGAAGAACTTCTTCCTCACGTCCAATCTGAACCGACCCATCTCTGGCTTCAATTCATTCCCTCTAGTCCTATCAGTATCCAACATCCTAAAAAGTCCCTCACCAGCTTTCTTGTAGGCTCCCTTGACATAGAGACCCTACACTTGGCTCTATTGAATTTCATGCAGTTGGCCTGGGCCCATCGATCCAGTCTGTCCAGGTCCCTCTGTAGAGCCTTTCTACCCTCCAGCACATCGACACTCCCTCCCAGCTTGTGTCATCTGCAAACTTGCTGAGGGTGCACTCAATCCCCTCATCAAGATCGTTGATGAATATGTTGAACAGGAGCGGTCCCAGCACCGAGCCCTGAGGGACACCACTCGTGACCGGCTGGCAACTGGATTTAACTCCATTGACCACAACTCTTTGGGCCCGGTCATCCAGCCAGTGTTTCACCCAGCAGAGTATGCGCCTATCCAAGTCATGAGCAGCCAGCTTAGCCATAAGGATGTTGTGAGGGACGGTGTCAAAGGCCTCACTGAAGTCCAGGTAAACCACATCGACAGCCTTTCCCTCATCCACTAAGCAGGTCACCCTGTTATAGAATGAGATTAGATTGGTCAAGCAGGATCTGCCCCTCATGAATCCATGCTGACTGGGCCCAATCTCCCTGTTGGCTTTTAATTGTTCTGTGATGGCTCTTGAGATTATTCACTCCATCACCTTTCCTGGACCAGGTGTAACCGTTTTAAACTAAAGGACATAATTTTTAGACTAAATATAAGGAAGAAGATGTCTCTGCTCACTGCAGGAGGGACTAGATGACCTTTAAAGGTCCCTTCAATCCTAAAACATTCTATGATTCTATGACCCTGCAGAGATCTTGCAGATATTACAATTCCCTCTCTTCCCCTGTCTGCAATCCCAACAAATCAATCTCCTGCGCGATTGATACACTGTCCATTTCAAATACAAAATTTCACATCATCTAAAAACCCTTCTGGGCCCATCAGCCCTTCAGAACAAAGCAGAGCGTGATCCTTGGAGAACCGACAGCAAGTCAAGGTAGAGAAAGCACTTGCGAAGACATCAAATTTCTAAGAATGCTAATGTCACGTGTGCAACTCCAGAAGGGAAAACAGGAACTATGGCATCCAGGCACCTTTCTAACCTGTGCTGCAAAATCAGGGCAATTCAAAGTGAAAGCTACTCTGCCAGCATCTTCCTGCAAATGAAGATAAGTTTGATGGAAGATAACTCTGATACACAGAGGAGGTTCTCTGCAAGAACAGTACAGACCTTAGTTACTGCCTGCTTTGGAGAAAATTGGAGTAGGAAGCAGTTTTCTATTGCACAAAGCTGTTCAAGACTTCACACACACACAATATTTTACAGTGAGGCAAATCCAACAGCTTTCACATTCGTTAAATATTTTGGAAAACACACACACATGCAAAAGAATCTGAGACAGGAATGCAAGAGAAGAGGAAAGCGCTTGTCAGTCAGGTGAGAAAATGACTCAGGTTTAAGTCCCTATTCTACAATTTTACATAATAGTCTAATTCAAGCATAATACTTACACACTTACATAAAGGTCGGTTATCCCAAAAGGACAAGATACACACTCTGTAACAGTCTAAGTCTGGCATCTGATATGGCTCCTACTTGGGAAATAGCAGGACTGAGACTCCAACTGGAGTCTCCTGGATCTCAGGGCCACTGACGTATTTTGGGGTAATACTTTGATCAAGAATTGCTTTACCAAAATCTGTGTAGTTCCTGTGCTGGATGTGGAAAAATCCCTTTCAATTTGCCAGTTCTGACCATGCAAGCAGCAACTCTACTGAGGGAGCATCATGTGCTGAAGAGATGCTGTGAAGCCAGCTAAAACAGATATTTTAAAAGCCTTGTAAGGTTAATTTTTAAAACACGTACACTAGTCCTCCAGGATGAGGCACATTTAGAAGAGCTCCCTTCTTGTTGGACGTGCACCAATTTACATAAACTCAGAGTCTGGCACCAGTTGTCTATGCCGCTGCAGTCCTTAAAAATCAATGCGGGATAAGAAACCATCTTGAGATGGCAATGGAAGCTTTATCACACCTGGGGGATGCTGAAAAATCCTTTGCTCAGCCTCTCACATCAAGGTAATGGGGTCGTGCATGGCACCAACCTGTCACAGGGAGTCATTAATGAGCAAGTAACAGGAATTAGAGAGGGAAGAGACCTATTAGAGCACTCAGGTTCTCCATCTGGCCAGAACAGGGCTGATTCCTCCAGTATATCCTCCACTGATCAGCCCTCTGGAGAAGAAGCACCAAACCAACCCTTTTTACAAGTGTTATTTATTTTACTTATTTATAAGGCATTTACTGAGAGGCAGTTAAAAGCTGCATGCTGAAAGAAATGCAAACCCTTAATAAAAACAAGTAAAAAGAAAAAAAAAAACATCAATAAGACAAATTCAGTCAGTGTTTGAGCTTCTTTTTGTGTGTGCATGTGTTGTGTTTTTTTTTTTTTCCTGAAAGGAAAAAATCAACCAAACTAAAATATCCGTAAAACTGGCTTAAATCACAGCACTGTCAGACAACCTTCCCTATGCTCAACAGGGACAGCCCCCAAAGAACTGGAGAAAGAAAGCAGATGAAAAGAATACAAAAAAATCTCCCTCTACCCCTTGATAATTCTGTAAGAAGTGAGATAAAAAAATAATCTGTAAGGTCACTACTTGACAGCAGAGTGATCCAGTAGCACATGAACAAAACCAATGTTCTTGCTGGGACTTTTATTCAACACATGAGAAAGATTTCAATTTTCATAGCAGAAAAAGGGAGTAGGAGACATTTATAGGTGAAATCAGCAAAGATCAGCTCAGAGCTGTAAAGATCCCACTTGGTCAGGAGGCAAGTCCTGAACTGACCAAAGAGAATTTAAATCCCCCCAAAGGCTCAGACCTCTGAGTGAGGAAACTAAAGACAGACAAAGTCTGTAGTGTTTACTTCTGCAGTGTTACTCAATATAAAATTGATGGTGCTTTTAAATCCCAGTAGAAAGGTGACTTCTTGTTTCATTAAAAATAGTTGTTCCCAAAAGATGGAAAAAATATAGCCAGACTGCCCACAACCTGGTACTTTGGGTATCTGTATAACAGAAGAATAGCAGGGGAAGCTCATGGTGTCTTTAACAGCCCAAAAGAGAGAAGAGCATTTCAGGTACATGGTTTGCTCTCCAAACACAACGAGGAGTCTGGAAATCCCGAAGAGGCTGAGGTAAGGCAGAAAGAAGGAAAAAAGGAGCTATGACTGGATTTCCAACACACCAAGCCCAGTGCAAGAAGAGAGCAAACCATCATCTGGTATCTGCGATGCAGCTGTTGCTTGCTCAGCCACTTGCATGGTGGAACACAAAGAACAGCACTGATTTTTGCTACATAGCTTGAGATGGAGCTTGCTGGATTTCCTGAAGAGACCATATCATAGAATCATAGAATCATAGAATGATAAAACAGATTGGGTGGGAAGGTACCTTAAAGATCCACTAGTTCCAAATCTGCTGCCAGGGGCAGAGACACCTCCCACTAAACCAGGTTGTTCAAAGCCCTGTTCAACTTGGCCATGAACGTTTCCAGGAAGAGGGCATCTATAACTTCTCTAGGTGACCTGGTCCAGTGTCTCATCACGTTCACAGTGAAGAATTTCTTCCTAGTATCTAATCTAAATCTACCTTCTTTCAGTTTAAAGACATTACGTCTTGTCCTATCACTACACTCCCTGATAAAGTGTCCCTTCACATCTTTCCTGTAGCCCCCTTTAAGCACTAGAAGGCTGCTATAAGGTCTCCCTGAAGACTTCTCCAGGCTGAACAGTCCCAACTCTTCCAGCTTGTCCTCAACAGGGGAGGTGCTCCAGCCTCTAATCATCTTTGTGGCCTCCTCTGGACCTGCTCAAGCAGGTCCATGTCCATATGGTACAAGGCAGAACGGATCACCGGCATTCTTTCCTGTTTTATAACCCTGCAAAGTTCATTATCTAACGTGAATTAGGTCTGCCAAATCTTAGCAGTGCACCCAGCATCCCTCTTGTGAAAAGCTGCACCCACTTTTGGAGTAAAAGCCATGAAGAAGCCACACACAAACTGAATGACTTTAGCACACAAATTTATGTGAGTGGTGAAGAGATCAACAACAGTAGAGTATCTTATGGGCATTTCTTCAACCTAAAAGCACCTTTAAAAGCATTATACATTCATAGATTCATAGATTTTAAAGGCCAGAGAAAGCAATTTCGATTATCCAATCCGATTTCCTACCCTAAAATTTCATCCTATCACTCCTACATCAAGACTGCAGACTGTAGCCGGACTAAAATATTTCTTATGAAAAGATACTTGAATCTTGATTTAAAGGTTCGAAGCAACACCAAATCTATCGCATTCTCTCAATAAGCAGTTCTAATGGCTAGATATCCTCATATAAAAAGACTGAATTTGTCTAGCTTTGACTCCTATCTCCTGATCTCGTTACATGTGAAAATGTTAGATTAATGAGCCCTATGCTATCTATTTGGTGTCTTTCTTCCCTGAGAGGTACTTACACACCATGATCAAGTCCTCTTAGATGTCTCAAACAGGAGTTCAGAAAGCACGCATTTTAAAGTCTGATTTGCAGACTTCAAACAGTTGTCGAAGCTCTTCTCTGTACCCTCTCCAATTTTGCAAAACAATTTTAAGTACAGGCACGGTCATTACCTGCTTCGCAGAGCACTCAGTGCAGGCAACTCTTAACAGAAAGCACACCATCACACACTCTGTGTCATCTCGAGAGGAGAAACAAAGGCCACCAGAGATTGTTCAAAATCTAATTGAATGGATTAATGCAATTCTAACAAAGAATAAAAATAGAAATTGGATTGTGGCATTTAAAAAAAAAAAAAAAAAAGATGCGCCACTCCTCTTGAGGGTTTCACGGGATAAACTCCATTACAGCAAGAGTTGTGATTACAGCACAGAGAAGTACCAAGTCAGTCCTAACCCAGCTAGTTTGGGGATTAGTGGCACACGCAGACTCACAGGTACGTTGTAAAACTTGTCCACGAGCCCTTGGTTTGGTAGCACAAGTGCTACTACGATTCACTGCTACCATTGTCAAGGTGAAATGATGAGCGCTGGAGAAACCAATAGTGATGCTAATACAGGTATTTCTGTGTGTTAGAATATGGTTACGCATCCATCTGTAAGCAAAGTGTCAGTAACCACAGCTGGGAGGTACAAACTGCCACAGTGGCCACAAGCCCAGGACACAGCATCGGAGTTTTCTCAAGGAAAAGTTCAGAAAAAAAATGGCCTGGGGGGACATAAAGTTGAACAGGGGCCACCAATGCAACCTTGCCCTAGAGAAGGGGAGTGGTATCCTGAGCTGCATTAGGCAAAGCATTGCCAGCAGGTCCAGGGAGGTGATCCTTCCTAAAGGGCACCTACAGGAAGGCTGGTAAGGGACTTTTTACAAGAGTGTCCAGCGATAGGACAAGGGGAAATGGGTTTAAGTTCAAGGAGAATAGATTTGGATTGGATCTTAGGAAAAAATTCTTCAGTACGAGGGCGGCAAGACTTTGGAATAAATTGTCCAGAGATGTTGTGGCTGCCCGGTGTTCAAGCCAAAGCTGGACAGAGCCTTGAGTAGCCTGATCTAGTTGAGAGACGTCCCTGCCATGGACAGGGAGGTTGGACTAGATGATCTCTAAGGTCCCTTCCAGCCTAGGCCATTCTAGGATTCTATGATTCCCATCTACTCAACAGCGGTGAGGTCACATCTGGAGTGCTGTGTTGAGTTCTGGGCTTCTCAGTACAAGAGAGACACGGAGCGAGTCTAGTAAAGGGCCACAGAGATGTTTAAGTGTCTGGAGCATCTCTCCTATGAGGAAAAGCTGAGAGAGCTGGGACTGTTCAGCCTGGAGAAGCAAAGAGTTTGGTCAAAATGACCTCCACAGGTCCCTTCCAGCTTCTCTGATCCTATGAATTTCTCTACCTTTTGCAGCGCATCGTTGTCCTTCACCCCAAGCGTCATCAATCCCACCACTGCTCTCCATTATCCCACTGGACAAGTATCACTGGCAACCCGAAGGTGACTTTCAATGTCTGAGTTTCTCGGATTCTGCACTGTGAAGAAAGCTGTCAAATTTGTGGTATCCAAGAAGTCTGCCAAAAAAGTTCTGAATAACAAGTGCTTTCACCAAATGTTTGTAAAATTGCATCAGTTACTCCTCTGAAAAGTAACAAAAAAACAAATATGAAGCGTGCATTTCCCGTTTTGCTTTTGACTCAGAGCAATTTTCTATACACAGTAACTGAGATTCTGACAAATTACTGAAGAGTCATAGACTCATGCAGGTTGGAAATGATCTCTGGAGGTGTCTAGTCCAACTTTCTGCTCAGAGAAAGTCCACTTAAGAACAAGTTGTTCAGCACCGTGTCCATCTCTGATTATCTTGAAGCCTTTATGGGCTTCTGTTGCATTGGTTGACCACTCTGATGGTCAGAAACTTTTTCCTCATATTGAGTTGGAAGGTCCTATGTTTTAAGACACCCTCTCATCCTTGCACTATGCATGTCTGAGAGGTTGTATCTCCACCAACTCTAAAATCTGTCATTAGATAATAACAAGCAAGTATATAATTTCTGTTGATTCATGTTCAACTTCTGGTTGACCATTACCCTCAGGTCTTTTCTTCAAAATAGTTTCATAGCCAGCCAGCACCCATCTTCTACTGTTGCATAGGGTTATTCCATCCCAAGGCACGAAGGAAAGTGTGAATAATTATTTTCCTTCTGATTTTACAGCAAGATGGACACTTGAATAACGTCAAGGAGCCTACCCGGAGCCTCCATCGGTTTCAGACCTTCACCTTTTGGAATAGTGGAGAGCAGCCACGACACTCACAGAGCTTGGGGTGAGGTACATCCATGTTGCAGGAGGTCCTGAACTGAAGGGGATGGTTGTTGAAAGTAAATTCAAACCTACCAACCCCTTGTAGTCAGAGAAAAATTGGTGCTTGAATTTTCCTGGCAGATGGAGCACACACAAATCCTCTAGAGAAGAGATGACTGGTTTAGAAGTTTTATTTCCCTTCCTTCTAGCAAGGATTCTTTTCTACAAGGACTGAGGCCTTGCCCCTGTGACACATCAGGCTATAATTACAGAAATACGAAGGCACTACAATCCTTTCTTTACAGCCGTCTGTGTCACCCAGCCCCCACAGAACCAGAGAAGCAATTTCAAGGTCCACCTTAAAATCATCACCCAATAATATTAGATATTAGTGTTTTAGAACTGGGCTACCATAACACTGGCTACCGTTCAGTTAGTTTATATCTATGTGCAGAAAGCAGCCCTCCAGTCCAACCCAACAAAAC
This sequence comes from Apaloderma vittatum, assembly GCF_000703405.1. Taxonomy (NCBI): domain Eukaryota; kingdom Metazoa; phylum Chordata; class Aves; order Trogoniformes; family Trogonidae; genus Apaloderma; species Apaloderma vittatum. Next base: position 63,652 of record NW_009732242.1, on the reverse strand, counting down.
TGATGAGCCAGAGCATGTCTCCAAAGGAGGGAAGCACTCTGCACCTTTAGGGTCTCAGGAATAGCATCCCTACTCAATCTACAGAGTGAAGAATAACAGCAGAGTTTTGGTGTCAGTGTTTTTATAAGGGAGATGGATGTTTTGCAAGCTCCTCTGACAGGCTCTGAATGTAGAAGCGCTGCAACGCACCAGAAAATGAGCCTAGCTTGTTCCACCTTTTGGTGCTCTAACTCCCTATTGTAACAGATGACACAATTAAAAATAGAAAAGGATGTGGTCTCAGCAAGGATTGGAATATATCTGTGCCTGTTTAATGGGACATATGGTGGAATATTTTTACATCTTATAAAGAATCGTGTATTGGACATGTGCTGGTGCTTGTGAGACACAGCAGCAGTAAAACTGCATTAATATTTGCTCCCTCATGACAGGAGCTGCCGCACATCGAGCACATGCATACGAGACATCAGCAGGACAGCACACAATTGTCTAGGAAACCTTTCATTATACGCACCATTGGAGTTAATTCGGAAGACATTGGCTGAAGTCTCCTGAAAAAGCTCCTGTAGTTCGCTGGGATCAATCTGCGTGGCTGTGAAGACAAAAAAGGAGAAGGTATGTCAATGCTGGAGACTACCTATCACTTTGAAAGGGGCTCACCCCACCACTGACCCTCTGAAGAGGGATGCAGGTTCCTCCTCGCTGCAAGAAGTTTAGCCCAAGTACGTGGTGTGATGTAGCCTTACCCAGTGTTTGATCATTTAATCTGCACCAGAGAGGGAAATACCTGCTCCAGCATCATCAGGACGATAAAGATGATGCTGCAACGTGGCTGATACAGCCCACGTGGATTAGGACAACATTCATAGGAACTATTAGCAACTGGAATACAAATGATTTCTGCCTCTTCACCAAGTGGGAGTATCAGAGTCACAAATGGACAAGAAACTGCCAGCACAACAACGTGGATAACCATTATTTTCCAGAGCAGGTCCTACCTTGAGAAAAGGGGAAGAATAAGTGAGCAGAGTGCAATTGCTCCGCGCATTCGGGGGCCAGAGGGAAACAGGAGCCCAGATGAGTATTCCACACATTCATCTTCCAGCCCCCAAGAGAGGCTCCCCTTCCTCCTAGTTCTTCCCGACAGCCCAAGTGCAAGGGTCAGTGAGCTAGGAATTGCTACTGCCCAGGTAACCTCTTTCAGCTTCATTCCTAGAGGTTCCACTTTGGTCAAAGTACTCAAATCTGCCCCACAAGGAGAACACTAAAGTGAGGGTTTGTATGTTAGTTTTGAGGTTTGGTGGCTTGTTGTTTGTGGTGTTGTTTTTTTTGCTAACTTCATTTCCCAACTTTAAACACCCTGAAACTATCCTGAGCTCCTCCACAGCTTAATCCCCAGAGAAGGTGCGAATTGAGTTTGCATTGAGCTATGTTACAGAGAAAGGATACACTGCCTTTAAACAGGCATTTATTTTTCGATTGATAATAGTCATCAGTCATTTACACTTATGATTTTAGAACCAGCTTCATGGCAGCAAGAAGTTTACAGCGCATTTTTCCACCTGGGCCAACTTTTACAGGTTTCATACAATCCTAGAGTGGTTTGGGTTGGCAAGGACCTAAAGGTCTCCCCAGAGCATTCTCTTCTCCAGGCTGAACAACCTCAACTCTCTCAGCCTGTCTTCAAAGGGGAGGTTCTCCATCCCTCTGATCATCTTTGTGGCTTCCTCCGGATGCAGCCCCAACGAGCTGGACACGGAACGGCAGGTGGGGTCTCACCAGAGCGGAGCAGAGGGGCAGAATCCCCTCCCTCCACCTGCTGGCCATGCTGCTTCTGATGCAGACAAAGATGAGATTGGCTTTCTAGGCTGCAAACATATTGCTGACTCATTTTCAGGGTTTTTTCCCCCAGAAGCTGCTCTGCCTGAAACTTTGGTCAAGTCCAAAAACACAGCAGGGCTTGTCCACACTACAGCACGTTCCAACAGCCGTTGTTATTAGCAAACTGCTCTTCTGAGCCGGAGCGTTACAGAAACTTAAACAGGAGCTACAGTTCGCATTTTCAAGGCAGCAGACTGTAACTACAGCATATTCTGCATCCCTTAATCAGATTTCCCTAAGCCGTTATAAACACCACGCGCCCCACTCTGCATTTGCAAGAGCAGAAATTCCGCGAGGGAGCAAAATGAAAACCACAAATACCGCAACAAAACGGGAAGCTCGCTTGATGCGTTGCTCAGGTTAGTCCTGAGGATGCATCTCCCGGCGCTTGAGGACAAGCACCACATCCAAACAGCTCAGTCAGGGGATTTACCACTGCTTCTCACACATCCCACCCGCAGCAGCCCTCGCCTGAGACGGTTCAGCCCTGTACCGGCCGTAAATAAAGTCCAGGATCAGTCTGTCAGGTTGACATAAATCTGGGGTATTAAATGGTGTTTAATCCAAATGCACGAGGGCTCATTGCTAGAGATTTTCCCGCTCTTCTCTTCCTGCAGTTCCTCCTAAATCAGCTGTCCCAGACACTCCTTTCCTTTGCTTTATAGATGAGGCTATATAACACAAGAAATTAGCCTGGGCTTACTTGCCCCCCAGGAATTTCACTTGTTACTAACAAGATCCACCTTTCATTAAATCACTGACTAAAGAGCTGCACAGGATGAGATTTTCCGATCTTTACAGATTGCGTTGACCCTAGATTTGAGGGTTTTTTCTTGAATTTTCAGTGTGCCAATATACTCTGAATATGTAATATGGGAGGATGGGCAGGCAGGACAGGACTTCAGCTTGGCTAAATTTCCAACTGCATGTGCTGAGAGGGCTGGTTAACACATTTTGTGACTTTTTTTTATTTTTATGTGTGGTTGTGGGGATTTTTGGTGTGGTTTTGGTTTTTTTTGGGGGGGGTTGGTTTGTTTTTTTTGGGAGGGGGGGAGAGAAGGATTTTTTTTTTACCTCTTTATTTCAATTGTTTTCTTAGAAACACTTAATTTTCCTCAACAGATTTCTAGCCCAGCCCAGTGATCCTGAGTAAATATGCACTTAGGCATTTTGCTGAATGAAGCCTCAGATGAAGCATGACGCAACCAAAACCAAGCGCTGGAAACTTCTTCAAGCCCTCAGTTACAAGCACACAACTAAGAACGTTACTGCATTAACCCCCCACGAATAATATGGACTGCAGACACGTGGGGATCCTCCTGCAGATTCACAGCATCCAGAAGGTACCTCCAAGGAGTCTTTTAAAATGCCAAAACCACCCCAAAAGCAAAGATGAAACATCTCAAATGTTGCAAAAGGGAGGAGAAGCACCAATTTCATTGCACGGACTGTGCACGTCTGCATCTCAGAGTCCCTGCAACACCAAGAGAAGGGAACACCAAGCAACAGAGCTGCTCCATAAAGTCAGAAACTACCCAGAAGTGGTAATTTGGGAGGATTATATTTATCCAACCCTCGGGTGATCATGTGGAGACACCCTGTATGGCGTTTCCCTAATGGAAAAGAAGCAAAATGTAACAGGACAACAAGTGAGGATCGTGCTCTAAAGACATAGAAATACTTAGCTTTTTAAGCATATTTATTTTAGCAAAATGCAAGAGGACTGTAAGATGAACTCCCTCCTTGGAGGCTTGAAATCTCAATCTATAAATATCTAATGGAGAGTACCATATCACACCCACATCAAGTGCAAATTACATTTTTGTTCCAAGTGCAAATATTATAACAACAACAATAATAAAATTATTAATAATAACAATATTAATAGAAAAATGAATAGATAAATAAATAGATAAACAGGTAGATAAATAGGTAGATAAATAGAAACAACTAAAAGCAAATGCAACCTTTGCCCAGAATTTCCAAGCAATTACTTTGAAAATGCAATACTTGGGAGAATGGCTTATCTGAGAAAACTGCATTGAATCCAGCTTGCAATTTCCTGCCCCTGGATTTTTATTTCATGTTACAGCATGATGCCATGTCTGGTTTTACTTTGGTTTTGCTTTAGAAAAGGAAAAGAAAATAGTAACAAGGAGGTTGCTTTAACTGTTCCAGTTTCAAGCAGAGATGTTGTAACTATTCATGGTGGCTTCAGCAGGTCAAGAAGACAAGCAAAACAATTTAAAAACAGCAGCAGAAAGCAAAGCAAAAATGCATCTGTGCTGCCAAGAAACAAAGTGAATGTGAAGTACATTTGTGTCTAATAAAAAATTAAGCGTCTCCAACTACATAAAGTGAGTTCTAAAATACTACGACTCCCCTAGAAGAAGTATGAGGTGGCCAATATCCAGTGAATACTTCGCATGCCCCAGTACTAACAGAGTTCAGAGCCACAACTGGGACAAGACGACTTTTACTTACACTGTGGATCCTGAAAACCCTGAAGGATTTGTAGTGGATATGTTGGAGAATCCTGCAGGCAAATTATTTCTCCTCCACTTCCTTATCTGGATATTTCCGAAATAATTTTTCACAATTTCCATTTATTTTCCCTGTTTGCTTTCGAGAATCACCTTGGTGGTAGACAAGACAACCCAACTTTTTCTGCTATCAGCTCAACCTCCTCCTCACCTACCAGACAGCAGTGACCTGTTCTATTTATCACAGAATCGTAGAATCCTAGAATGGCCTAGGCTGGAAGGGACCTTTGAGATCATCTAATCCAACCTCCCTGTCATGGGCAGGGACGCCTCTCAACTAGATCAGGCTACTCAAGGCTCCGTCCAACTTGGCCTTGAACACCTCCAGGGAGGGGGCAGTCACAACGTCTCTGGGCAATTTATTCCAAAGTCTTGCCACCCTCGTACTGAAAAATTTCTTCCTAAGATCTAATCTAAATCTATTCTCCCTCAACTTAAACCCATTTCCCCTTGTCTTATCAGTGGACGCTCTTGTAAAAAGTCCGTCCCCAGCCTTCCTGTAGGTTCCCTTCAGGGATTGGAAGGCAGCTATTAGGTCCTCCCGGAGTCTTCTCACTTCTAATTCATCACACCTCTGCCTACAGAAAACACTCAGGATGAGGAACAGACCAGGGGAGGGCTGCGGTGACGGTGCTTGGAGCAAAATATAACCTGAGAGCTCGTGGGCTGCTTCCCCTCATCCTGCTCAGAAGGGTGAAAATGCTGCTGATGCACATGGGCATCCCTGGGGCTCACAGCTGCTCTGACAGGCATTAGCTCCAACCACCACCGACAGCAGTTGTGGCAGGGGAAGGAGAAATCCGAGCGAGCTGGCAAACAGAAATTTCCTCCAGTTCCTCTTCAAGACAAGCCAAAATCCGGCTTATAGGGTCTTGTCTCTAGTGATGTGGATATAATTAATGTCCAAAGGGAACAGCTAGAGGTCCAGGGCAACATGCATGGTAAAGGGATCTACAGGTATATCCTTTTGCTTAATTTTAATGAAAACTGTCCGTGTTCCTCACGTTAATCTTCCTTGCCTATTAATTATTTCCACACTAATTTGAAGCTCGTAATGGTTTTTCTACAGCCAGGTGAAGTCAATTGCCTCCCTGAACTCAATTTTGTAGCAGCCTCAAAATAACTCAAAAAGTTGCAGGGAAGAGGAAGCAATAATTACAGTAGCTCTGATAAAAAGGGAAAAGAGGAAAACCAAGACAAGCATTCAGACTTTCTACTTACAATACGCAACACGGCTGCAGCAAAGCAGCTCAGTGCCTCTAAACTGTAACACATTTATCCCCAGTGCACCAGCAAGAGCTATGTCTGTGTTCTGTAAAAGAGCCACAAATTTCTTGAATCTGCATCTTCACCATTTTCAAAGTTTTAACTGAAATTCTAACATCATCCTTTGCTGAAGAAACTTCCAGCAGAAAGTTACTTGGCACCCAGACTCCTCTTTTGTATCATGAAACTCCTACAAGTAGTAAAACCCAGGCAAGGAGCAACCTGCTTACCATGATTTCAAACCATCCACCCCAAATCCTTGGTTTACCTCTATCAATAAGGGTTAAGCACAACTACGGTGAGCCCTATGGCTTAACCCCTTCACAGCTCAGCTGAATAGGTAAATCTCACCCATCAAGCCCCTTGTTCCTTGCCCAGGACCAGGGAAGCCATTGCAAGTCTGGAACTTGCCCCTTGAAGACTTTTCATAGTGTTGATCCACATTATCCAAGAGAGTAACTCTTTATTAAAATCAAAGAATCAGAACTGTCGAGGTTAGAAAAGACCTTTAAGATCATCGAGTCCAACTGTTAACCTAGCACTGCCAGGTCCAACCTAAACCATGTCTCTAAGCATCTCATCTACATGTCTAGGGGTGGTGAAGAAATTTTAGCTGAAGAAATTTTTCCCAATATCTGATCTAAATCTGCCCTGGTGCAACTTGAGGTCATTTCCTCTTGTCCTATGACTTGTCAAATGGAAGAGATCGAGCCTCACCTTGCTGCAACCTCCTTTCAGGTAGTTGCTGAGAGCAATGAGGTCTCCCCTCAGCCTCCTTTTCTCCAGACTGAACAATCCCAGTTCCCTCAGCCACTCTCCACAAGACTTGTGTGCTAGACATCTCATCAGCTTCGCTGCTCTTCTCTGGACCCGCTCCAGCACCTCAATGTCTTTCTTATGAGGAAGGGCCCAAAACTGAACACATTAGTCAGGATGTGGCCTCACCAGTGCTGAGTACAGGCACTAGGAAGACTACCACAGAATCATAGAACAGTTTTGGCTGGAAGAGACCTTCAAGATCATCATTCTCCTAGCCCTATCAACACCACTAAACCTTCAACGCAACATCTACCCTTCTCTTAAACACCTCCAGGGATGCTGACTCGACCGCCTACCTGGGTAGCCTGTTCCAATGGCTGACAACCCTTTTAGTAAAGAAATTCTTCCTAATATCCAATCTGAACCTCCCCTGGTGAAACTTAAGGACATTTGCCCTCGTCCTATCACTTGCCACTAGGGAGAACAGACCAATCCCTTCCTGTCTACAATCTCCTTTCAAGTAGTTGTAGGGAGCCTCCTCTTCTCCAGGCCAAACAGCCCCAGATCCCTCAGCCGTTCCTTGTATGACACATGCTCCAAATCCTTTACCAGCTTGGCAGCCGCCTCTGTACCCTCTCCAGCACCTCAATGTCCCTCTTGTAGTGAGGGGCCCAAAACTGGACACAGGACTCGAGGTGTGGCCTCACCAAAGCTGAGTATGATCCACAACAAGGGCCGTGTGCCTCTGGCACTAGGAAGTGAACTCAAAGGAGAGAAGAAAGATTGATTTCTGGCTGCTAGCCTAAGAGTAAGATATTTGCTCTGGATCAAATAGTAAATTCATGTCTTTAAGCTTTTTCACAACAGTTGATGTAATAATGAAGAGATGGAAGAAGATGATGAAGGAGGCACAGTGGGAAAAAGGAAGAGTAAAGACAAAAAGGCAGATTGCCATGGGAAAAAGAAGATGCCACAGAAAACAGATAAGGAAGAACTGGTGGATGAATAACCACCTATAACAACACCAGACAAGCCCTTAAGCCACAAGCACTCAACAGCTTCCCAGGGTGCTTCTCCCTGGGGACTCTCTAGACCAATCCTCAGCCTTTTCCACAGCAAAACCAGTTTTTTGGTCTTCAGCTGCCTTTTCATTTCATATAATCCACAGGACCCTCATTTATCCTTATGATCTCTGCTCTTTGGTTGGAACTGAGCAAAAATGCTTTGAAAAATAACAGCATAGAAAGGATTGGCCAAGAGCATGCTTGGAACAGGCTCCTTTCTTCAAGGAACAGAGCTTAAAAGAGAAAGGGAAATGGAAGAGAACGAAAGAGGCAGCATAGTGTCTAATGCCGCAAGGTTGCTGCTGGCGTGCAAGCTTGGGAGGTTTTTATTTCCTCTTGTTCAAGTTTGAGTGGAATAAGTGATAAAGGGAAATGTAAGCAAAAACCACACTCATGAGGCAACATGCTTTCCATCAGCATTGGAAAACGTGATGCCATTTCACATGGCAATGCGCTGAAGCTCCTTGCTACAGATCTGTGCAACAGCTCCTGCAAAGGACCTGGGTCTCCTTGGCATGATCACAGCACAAAGAGGCGGCACAAAGGGATGAAGCCAATGTTTGCATCAAACCTTTTCCAAGCCCCAATCTCACATAGTGGGGTCAGTGTATTCAAGAACTCAATTACCTATGGGTTAATTCAGGGTCTCTGTTTGCATCAACATTTTTAAACCCTTGTTCATTTTTTTGAAATTGAATTCCTGGTTTGGTCAAGTACTCTCGCACATATGAAATTAAATTTTCCTAGTTTCAGAAATGAAGCTTTAACTGAAGACATCTCAGGTGGAAGAACACATTTCATCTAGCCCATCTGAAAGGGAGACATGTTTAGGTAATGAAGTAACTGTCTCCTCTTCCTATCTCCAAGAGAAAACTGAGAAGCCAGGAGGTCTCTCACCCCACAGCCTTGCACTGAAAAGTACATTACTCCCACCTTATTTCCCCACCAGTTCCACAACAGAAAAAATATATAGAAAATAAGACAACATCTCCTGCCCATCTACTTTAACAGGATGGTGTTGGGTATTTTCTTTGAAAGATCTGTTGCAGTTACAGCAAGTTAATCACACGAGACAGATTTTATAATTTCAAAGTCCAGCTGAGTGCAGGGCTCCAATTCAATGAGTGTAGGAGCCCAAGGAGGTGAAGCAAGCAGGAGGAATCATTTCAGGTTGGTAAGGATCCCACCTAGGCATGCATTTTTTTTCTTGTGCTATCTGAGGCAAAGTTTCAATACATTAACCATTGTAAAGCCTCTGAGATTTGTGCTTTAGTTAACATGTCCCCAGAGAAGCAGCAGCAACACACAGTGTCCCCAGCACAAGGGTTCCTGGTAGAGCTAATAAGTTTTAACTGGAGTTTAGGAAAAGAAATAAAGTTATAAATATATATACAATACACGTCTCTGAAAAGAATAAAAAATACAGAGCCTATGCCAAGGGAAGCCCAAGAAGCCAAAGGTAGAGACTATTCAGACAAAAAGTTCCCATGTAGGTGAAGTCTAGGGCAGTGAGATTGAAACTTTGCAGCTTGGCAAGTGTCTGTGCTCTGGTGTCACAGAAGGTGTCACAAGGGACAGCCCAGGCATGGAGAAGCATCCCTTACAGAAAGGAAGATAAAGTAAAGGGCAAGCATCAACGTGCAGTGAAAGTCAACCTCAGAAATTCAAGATACAGAATTAAGACACTACCTCCCCCACTGCCTAGATAAGGAAAGGAGCTGCACACAATCTGTGCACTTTCTTTTTAAATAAGCCAAGAGAGGAGAGGTGTTTTTTTGTTTTTTTTTTCCCTAAGCCATTTGGACAGAGCACTATACCCTGAGGTGCTTTGTTATATTCCCATCCTCCTTGCCCCCACCAGGAGGGAAAACACCACCTGCAACTCCAAACACTCCACCAAGTCCCTCAGCCAGCAAAAGGCAAACCTGCAAGAAGTGTTTTGCAGAGAAAGAGAAACAGTGGTTATCTTTTTTACAGTGCAATCAGGATTCAATCAGATTTGCTTTGGATTATTTCTAGTGAAGACATTTTTATCCTCTTTTTTCTTTCCTTCTTTAGCATATATGCTAATAAGAAACCACTGAAGAAGCAAGAAGTGAGACACTCTCGGTGCACAGCTAGTGCTGGTATCAGATCTACAACTCACACCGCAGGTCAAGGAAAGCAGACGGTGCCAACGTATTGGATCCCATATTGGGAGGCTTGTTGAAGAGATTTGGAGACTGGCCAAAGAGATTTTCAGCTGTGCCAACAACGCACTGTTCATTTTCACCAATCTATGTCCCTGCAGACATCCCCACGGACGCTTCAGATCCTTGTCCCAAGTGGGTACACCTCCACCCATCTCATTGAGGCAGTCCACTAAAACAGCCCCTCAAATCCACCTACATGGTATTAAGGCAAGTAAGAGAGATATCCAAGTAGTCCACCAAAAAAAAGTTGTCTCTAGAGCCAACCCTGAGACACACACATTCATTCTGTCCCCACCAGACGCTGACTCTTGGCCGAGTGGAGAGATGTCTTCCTTGGTGAGCACCTCATCATTTCATGCCGCCAGACACGAGCAATAGCATCCTCACCAGAATGTGCTCCGGGTCTGCTTTGCAAAGCCATGACCAAAAGCTGGGAGAGACTGCATGCACAGTCTTGACAAGGAGCAGAGACATCCCAGAGAGCATCAGAAACAGCGTTAGAGCAAGCTACTGCCATAAAGTGTCACCCAGAAGATGGGATACGCTAACAAAAAGGCTGAGATGAAGCAAAGAATCTGGATAGAGGCTGCTTCCAGCTCATGATGTGGGGTGGAAATACCCCAACAAAACTCAACAAAAAAGTCACAACCAACCAAAAAACTTCATTATTTTATTAACCCAGTAGTTTATGTGAATTTAGTATCAACAGGTTCTCTGCTTTTTCAAGGATACTATAAATATATCATTTTTTTCCAGCAGAATGTTACAGTTCGTGGTTTTCAGTCTTTTCTTCTCAAGCTTGTTAAAGATGCTAGAAAGTGGATAGTGGTTTGCAGGATCAAATCTAGTATTTTTTACATCTGCATTAAATCATACTGCTGCTAGAAAAATCTGTTCGCATCCTATACTTGTTTTTAGGCAGCCGTGAAAAAAAACGAAATAAAAAACTACCCACTAAGCCAAATAAATAAATAAATAAGTAAAAAGAAAACCCACACTGCCTTCTAATTTCTACAAGAAAAACAGCAGCTCTTGTTGGTTTAGTAAAAGGACATGTCAAAGACTCACAAGACGGTTACTAGAATAAAAAGCTCATAACTTCGTGGTGGTAACATGACGGGCGAGAGTGATTTGATGGTCAGGCAGGTCTGGAAGCCCAGGGTGAATGAGTTGATGGGATTCTCAGTCCTGTTTCACCTGCTCAAATCTCTACAAAATTAATAAATTAATTCAGAGCATGATGGAGACTCTCACCACAGACACCCTTCATTGTCAAGACAGGAAAATTGGGGAGAAAGTTGATTTTCCACGATGGTTAACTGCAAACTAGACTTAAAATTTTAAGTAAAATTTTCCAAAGAATAAGTGCAGAGAGGAAATGTGGAATGGATTAAGAGGCTGTTAATTCTGTCAGAGTGAGGAACTTTAGTTTTGGTTGGACAGTTTTACAATTAAGAGTTTTTTCTCCATTTTTAAGTGAAGAGGAGGTAAATTTTAAAAGGTTTTGCATAATTCTGATGTATTACACAGTCACAGTTAAGAAGCTTTTAAATAAAACAAAGCACTTTAATTCTTTTCTTTTTTTTTCTATATATTCTTCCGCTAGTACATTAGGAGGGAGTTAAAAAGACAATTCATTTTTGATTGAAATAAACCAATGTACTGGAAAAACACAATTCATTTGCAAAATTTCCCTATCAAATCCCATTGTTTCCTGCTTTCCAGGATGGAAAGCTTAATCATGCTCCCTTCTCCATGCTCCAAAGCAGCAGCAAAAGCAAGCGTCAAGGTGGTGCCTGCCTATATTTTTAAAAGGATACCCAGGTCATTATAAAAAAAAAAGGCAATTTAGGATGTTTGACAGTTTTATTTTGTTTGCTGTTCTCTTTAGAATGATGATGTGGTATGAGTATATAAATAAAACCTGAGTAATGGGTTTTGTTTGCACTGATATATGCCTAGCAGTCCCGTGCTAAGGCAAACACAGACCCAACACCAACAGTATGTGAAAACGCAAAGGAATTGACTGAAAAACAATGTGGAAAGAATTAATCTCACACTCATTGCTGGAGCTGTTGGAAATGTAACGTGAAAACAGCCAGCAAAAGAGAGGAAGAATCCAAATATTTTTGAAACGTCGTTATTTAAAGATTTCTGGCTGATATAAATTACAAAATACTGTTTTTATTTTTAAACTAGCTCTTAATCAGTCTCTCTTCTGGTCTTATTAATGCACTCAGCCCTAATTGCCTTAGAAAATATCTTCTAAAAGATCCAGGCTATTAATGACAAAATGGAGACGACTTCTTTTTTTTTTCACCCTGATTAAGTCCATGTGATGCAAAGAAGTGGTATCAGAAAAATCAGTCATGCAAATGAAACAAACCTTTAAAAATATTACCTTACCACTCCTTTCCAGTTGAAAACATCCAGCTAAACACGTATTTTTTTCCACTCCTTGTAAATCATGGATTCTATACACAAAATGCTGAAATGGAAACTTGATTGCCAAAAAAAGACGCTCAAAGCACACTGGTTAAAAATGGAAAATGAATAAGAACAGGTAATCTCAGTATAAGAAGAGTTGGAGGAGGACAGGAAAGCAAGTGCATGAGAGCTCTGCAGGGAAAAGGTGGGGAGGACAAGACACGATGCTGAACTCCAGTGGAGCTGCAAGGTTGTCTCAGGATCAACCACGCTTCCAGCACAAGGTTGAAGGATCCCTAGTGTAGAAAATGCCTTTTTCCCCCTCTCCTTCCCCTTCACCACTTGCTTTGTCCATCAGGACTAACATTTCAGACTATCTTAAGGACATAGAAGACAAATTGAACCTGCGGTGAGTAAATACAATGTTCTTGGAAAATCCTTGCAGTGTCATTGAGATCTGCATGAAGAGTTTTCACAAAGCAGAAGCCCCAGAGAGATGAAGTGCGATCTGGGATGACAGGATAGCAGAAATTACCGAAACACAGACAAAGTGGATGCAATGGGAAACAGCGACCGAGCGATGCGACAGCTGGCATCTATCTACAGGGGAAAAAAAATAAATAAAAAAGAGTGTTTTGCTGATGGATGGTATTGCAAGTGCTGGAGCAGATTCCAAGTTTGGAGCAAAAGTACCAACTGATGCACTCTCCTCTCCAGGAGAGCTTCAATTCTCTAGCAAAAAAAAAGCAAGGTGTCCTAAAGAGAAATCTAAAGGTGCAATACATCCTTTGCCACTTATTGGTAGTCTTTATCTATATATTTAAAAAAGAAAAACATAGCAAACATTTATGCATAATAATTTATACACCTTCCCAACGTGTATCGCATGAGGGAAGGAAAATGACTTTTGTTTGCTTAAGATCAACCATACTAGAAACCATCCGGCTCAAGGAACCAACTCTTTTGAAAGAAATCATAAGACCCATATGGGGTTTTGTAATCCACACCTACAAAACCTCACACGCCATTCAAGAAGGAATAAGAAAAACCATCTGCCATAATTTCTACAAGTCTCCCAGGTTTGCTTCTGTGGGACATCACAGGCAGGTCTGGCCCTCCACAGCTTGTGGGCTCTGCAAGTGGTCAGCAGAGGTTGTAGAAATGTCTATAAAAAGTCTCATTTCTTGTTACACAGTCATTGCTGTTGTTATTCCCTAGAAAGGAAAGACTAGTACAAAGTCCAGAGGCTCAGTTGCTTCTCCCTGAGATTCACATGGTGCAGATTTTGAGTTCTCTGTAAATTAGCAGCAAGCCCTTGTATTGTTCATCGCTGGCGAGACAGCCAATGTGGGCAAACATTACAGAATTAGTCTTTTATGTTTCATGAGAAGCACACACACACTCAGCTACAGCCCTTCCTCCTCTACTGGGACAGGAGTAAGGGGAACATCATCTTACTGCTATTTGTTGATTAGAAAATAAAACACTTTTTCAAAGACAATTTCAGGCATAATCTCATGGACCTGTTAACGCACAAGGTAACCTCTAACCTAGGTAGAACAACACAGCCCATGACAGTGCTAAAAACTAAAATAAAAAGAGAAGTTCATTAGATGTTCATGTAAAGCTACAGCAGAAATGTAGTTACTCCACATGTGGTTTGGACAACCAACTTTCTACCCATCTTTAGACACAGAAAAATAAATTAAAAATTGCATGGGTGTTAACATTTATTAAAGATTATTATGCACCTTGGTAAAAGCAAGAATATCCTCTCCTTATGGGTAACACAGCAGCCAGGTAATGCAGTGAGGCTCAACCCTAATTTCCAGGAGGACCAATCCACCTCTGGGCCCATCCATGCATTTGACAGCGAGACAAAACCCGGCCTTTTGCTGTTTAATTCAGCAGAACTTTCCTCTCTTTCTCATTCTCAGCACGACTCATTAAAGAGCTGCAGACCAGATTTTGCTCTTCATCTTAATCGAAAAGACTATTATGTACTTGAACATGGACTTTCTCCCTTTCTTCCAAAATAAAACTGAGACATGGGTTGAAGTTATTTGCCTAAAAAACAATAAATCTATCAATGGCATTGCGATACTAATGAGTATGAGAAAGTGGAAGTGACAGGAAACTGATGAAGAAAAGGCTGAATTAAATTTTTTAGACAACTGGTTTATTAGCTGAAGCCTTCTGGTTTAGGTCAACAGATACAAACGCCAAGCTCAGTAAGTTGGTTTCAACCGAAAGTTTTTTGCATTTCTCCCTTTAATGTAGTTGAAGCGGTCCATTGCAAGCTTTTAGTGGGAAATGTTTTGACATTTTGAACCAAAGTACTACGTAGTCTCAAAATCTGTACACAATTAAATGCTCAAAATAATAAAAAAAAAAACAGAAAAAACAGGCGAATTTTTTCCTCCCCAAATATTTCAGTCAGTGCAACTATTTTTTTTTCCCATTTTCAGATAAATTGTCAAGATATTTATCCTTTCATCCCACAGCACTGAACTCTGCAGAGGGGACAGGTACTTCGCAGCAGAAACTCTGCAGGATTTGGGCTGCGTTGCTCATCAAATGGGTAAAATGCTGGTGCTCAGGGACAGCCAGGTGATCCTTAAGTGGTAAAAAGTTGTCTCCCACAGCCTTTTCATCATCTTGAAAGTTTCAGATTTTACCCTTGCATCTGCTCCGCTGAGGGACCACAAGACAGATCGTGCAGGCTAGGTGGGGCACCTATACCTGTGAAGAAAGGAGATACTTTGCAGACCAACTTCTCTGCTGGTGGTCAGCACTGGATGAATGTGGGAGAATATGGAGAACATCACGCTGGGCACGCAAAAGTCACCATAGCCAATTCTCTTTGAAAACAGAAAGTATCGTCTGTAAGATGCAAAGAAAAAAAACGTCTTGAAGACTTGCCCAGAAGGTAGGGATGAGCCCTTAAGCATCCATTTAGTTCCAATGAGTTCCAGGGTTGGAAGGGACCTTAAAGATCATCTAGTTCCAACCCCCTGCCATGGGCAGGGACATCCCCCACTAGATCAGGCTGCCCAGAGCCCCATCCAGCCTGGCCTTAAAAACTTCCAGGGATGGGGCTTCCACCCCCTCTCTGGGCAACCTGTGCCAGGGTCTCACGACCCTCATGGGCAAGAACTCTTCCTAACGTCCCGTCTGAACCGATTCATCTCTAGCTTCAACATTCTCTCTAGTCCTATCACTACCTGACATCCTAAAAAGCCCCTCCACAGCTTTCTTGTAGCCCCCTTGAGATACTGGAAGCCACAATAAGGTCTCCTTGGAGCCTTCTTTTCTGCAGAGTGAACAGCCCCAACTCTCTCAGTCTGTCTTCATAGCAGAGGTGCTCCAGCCCTCTGAGCATCCTTGTGGCCCTTCTCTGGACAAGCTCCAGCATGTCCAGATCTTTCTTGTGCTGTGGGCTCCAGAACTGGACGCAGCACTCCAGGTGGGGTCTCACGAGAGTAGAGTAGAGGGGGAGAATCACCTCCCTCGACCTGCTGGCCACGCACCTCTTGATGCAGCCCAGGACACGATTGGCTTTCTGGGCTGCAAGTGTGCACTGACGGCGCATGTTGAGCTTCTCGTCCACCAGTACCCCCAAGTTCTGACTGGAAATGATCTGGCTGGAAAGTTAGTCATTTGGTAACTTTCCCCAAAACAGAGAGAAATCAGGGTTTGGCTGAACAGAGTCTCAGTCATTCACACTCCTAAGCCACTCCGAGCAGTGTACTAATTCCACATTTGAGATGGTTTAACATTCCCCAGAGATGTGAGGAGAAGGGCAATCAGCACTTCTCTCCCAGTTCCTTTCAACGAGCAGCCCAAGCAGTTAACTCCTGCTGCCGCCTTCACGCACGCACACACATCACTGCAGCTTCTATAATTAGAGCACACCAAGAGAGGAGCACTTTGCAAGGAGAATGACATCTCTAAAATGTGTCTTTCTCCAAAAGGTGTTGTGTGCATGTCTATGGGGAAAAGCTTGCATATTCAGGAGGAAAGCCTCTGTAATGATGCCACTAGACATTCACTAGAACTGCTGCCGCCTTCACGCACGCACACACATCACTGCAGCTTCTATAATTAGAGCACACCAAGAGAGGAGCACTTTGCAAGGAGAATGACATCTCTAAAATGTGTCTTTCTCCAAAAGGTGTTGTGTGCATGTCTATGGGGAAAAGCTTGCATATTCAGGAGGAAAGCCTCTGTAATGATGCCACTAGACATTCACTAGAAACCTAATTGGTTTTGTCTTACAGTCTCAAGTTATAAAAAAAAAAGATAAGAAAAATTACATATGCACACACAGGTGCATAGATGCACACACACCTCGGCCACCTGTGCTTAAGCAGAGATACAAATAAAATATTCAAAATATTAGCCAACATGCTACGCGCAGTCTCTTTAGAGACTGTGGATCTGTTTACAGTGCAAAAGCATGGAAACAAGCCCAAAGTAAATTTATACAGGTTGAGATTTCCTAACAGCATAGCGTGTAGTGCTCTGGTCCACGCTGGTATTGATGCTGCTCCAGAGCAAGAGCATTTGAGTCTACCAAATTCCAAATCTCTCCTGTTTCCAAATAAATGAGGCAAGACATGCTTGCTGGGGATTTGCATCCTACACACACCCAGCTAAAGCTGCTTCATTCCTGGGCTTGGGGCAGCTAAATCATGCACGCAAGACCCTGACTGGAATCTAGAGTTGTGGAGGCTTTTTCTGTGTCCCCTTTCCACAAACCCATGCCAGGCACCCACAGTAACACGAACCAGAATCGTTCCAGTCTCTGGACCAACACACATTGGATTTGGAGCTGTTTTTGCAAGGAGGAGCAGCACAATGTCTCCTCAGACTGTCTGTCCTGGTCTGCAGGCAAAAGCGGGGCAATGGTCCCAGTCCTGGCACGTGTCCTGCACGGATGACCTGCAATATCTGAAGCTCTGCCAGTGCTCTGGTGAATCCTGCCTCCTGTTTTCATGGAAACTGGACAGGGAAAACCCCTCTGATCCTGTCTGCAAGAGTCAAGGGGTAAAAGTTTTGGGTCCTAGTTCCCCTGGCTGAAAATGGGATGGGGCACATCCCACCCATGCTGCAGGTAAATACAACTGACACTTAACAATACCACGGCAAGTTCTTAGCGCACAGCTGATTAAAACATATTGATAAAATAGAATCACGAAATTGTTTAGGTTGGAAAAGACCTTTAAGATCATTGAGTTGAACCATTAATGTAGCAAGGAGAGATCAGACATTAAACCATGTCCCTAAGCACAACATCTACACATCTTTTAAACAGCTCCAGCGATGGTCACTCAACCACTTCCCTGGGCAGATGATGAAACAACCCTTTTGATCATAGAATCATAGAATCATAGAACAATTCAGGTTGGAAAAGACCCTTGGGATCATTGAGTCCAACCATCAACCCTACACTACAAGTTCACCCCTAAACCACATCACCCAACACCACATCTAAGCGACACTTGAACACATCCAGGGATGGCGACTCAATCACCTCCCTAGGCAGTCTGTTCCAGGTTCTGATCACTCTTTCTGTGAAGAATTTCTTCCTAATATCCAGCCTAAACTTGCCCTGTTGCAACTTGCAACCATTCCCCCTGGTTCTGAAGAACTTTTTCCCAATATCCAAACTAAACCTCCCCTGCTGCAACTTAAGGCCACTTCCTCTTGTCCTATCCCTTGTTAATTGGGAGAAGAGACTGACCCCACCTCATAGAATCATAGAATGACATACTTGTAGAGAACAATAAGTTCTTCCCTCAGCCTCTTTTTCTACGGATTAAATAATCCCAGTTGCCCCAGCTGCTTCTCATGCAACTTGTTCTCCAGATCCTTCACCAGCTTCTCTGCCCTTCTCCGGACATGCTCCAGCATCTCTGTCTTTCTTGTCATGAGGGTCCCAAAACTGAACACAGGACTTGAGGTGCAGCTTCACCAGTGCAGAGTACAGGGGGACAATTGCTGCCCTGGTCCTGCTGGCCACACATTTTCTGATACAGGGCAGGATGTTATCAGCTTTCTTGGCCACCTGGGCACACTGCTGGCTCATGTTCGGGCAGCTGTTGACCCCAGTTTTTTTTTCTGCTGGGCAGATTTTCAGCATCGTAATCTCATGATCCCCTTGAGCTTTAAAATTCATGACTGTGAAAGCTGAAAGACGTGCCAGAAAAAAATAATAGTGCCGCATACTTTTAATGCCATGACTAGACATATTTTCACCCAACACCACGGCTAAATAACAGAATTTCAAAACTTCCAGTAAACTTTTATGGCTATGAACTGGCAGAGTTGGGGGAAAA
>NW_009732242.1:16225-45148 GCF_000703405.1 Apaloderma vittatum | reverse complement strand
ACGTTAAAAAGGAGGAGCTTTCAGCACGAATGTGGCATTAAAAGCACGCTCTGTCTAAATGAGCTGGGATTATGTCTAGGGACTTCTGTGGCACTGTCTTAAAACACAGTAAAGAAATAAGTAAAAAACCATCAAGCTTCACAGGGGATAAAAGTTAAAATTATTGCATCTCCATTAAAAAGCTGGAGGCTTACATTTCTCAGGTTTTTTTGTTTCTTTTAAAAACAAAGTCCATCCATGCGCTGGTATCTGAATACTCTCCCCTTGTACACTTTCTGAGCTCTTTAATTCGCTCAGAGCTTTTTTGCTGTCGTAGAGTCACAGAATCATAGAACAGTTTTGGTTTACAAGACCTTTAAGACCATCGAGTCCAACTATCAACCCAGACCTATCAAGTCAGATGCTAAACCATGTCCCTAAGCACCACATCTAGTCATCTTTTAAACACTTCCAGGAATGGTGACTCAACTATGTCCCTGGGCAGCCTGTTCCAATGCCTGATAGTCTTCTTTCCGTTAAGAAGTCCCCCCTAATATCCAACTTAAGCTTCCCCTGGTGTAACTTGAAGCCATTCCCTCCCATACCATCACTAGCTACTAGGGAGAAGAGACCAATCCCTACCTTGCTACAACCTTCTTTCAGGTAGTTTAGTTGTATAGAATGATAAAATCTCCCCTCAGCATCCTTTTCTGTAGACTAAAAAGCCCCATTTCCCTCAGCTGCTCCTCATAAGACTTGTTCTTGAGACCCTTCACCAGCTTCATTGCCCTTCTTTGGACTTGATCCAGTCGCTCTGTCCTCAACATAAAAATTGGTTACTTAATGGTCAAGCTCAGTGCTCATAAGCAATATTCATCTGAGAGTTACAGCGGCGTATTTTGCACACGATAATTAAAGCATGGTTATTTAGTGTTGCACTATAAGCCACAGTGTGAGGAAAGGCACAATCCTTTTTCTTTCTGAATGCTGAGCTCCCATCATGCCATTATTAATGATATTTTGCACAGCCATGATAAAATTTGTGCACTCCCCCACTACACAGTGATGTGAGGAATCACCAGAAATCCCTCTTTCCACAAGAAAGAGGTTCCCAGAGCCAATGTACACCAGCAGTCTATAGCATCATTCTAGCGGGAGACAGGCTTGAGAGGTGGATGCATGAAAACCCCATCATGTTCAACCAGGCCAAGTGCAAGGTCCTGCACCTGGCGTGGGGCAATCATAAGCACAAATACAGGGTGAGTGATGAGTTGAATGACAGCAACCTGGCTGAGAAGGACTTGAGGGTGTCAGTAGATGAAAAACTGAATAGGAACTAGCAATGTGCTCACAGCCCAGAGAGCCAATTGCATCCTGGGTTACATCAAAAGAAGTGTTTCCAGTAGACCAAGGGAGGTCGTTCTCTCTCCCTTTTCTGGTTTCAAACTGAAAGAGGTTACCTTTAGATCAGATATTAGGAAGAAATTCTTTTCTGTGATGGTGGTGAGACACTGGAGCAGGTTGCCCAGAGAAGTTGTGGATGCCGCACCCCTGGAAGTGTTCAAGGCCAGGTTGGATGGGTCTTTGAGAAAGCTGGTCCAGTGGAAAGTGTCCCTGTCCATGGAAGCAGGGTTGGAACTAGGCGATCTTTAAGGTTCTTTCTAACTTAAATCATTCCATGAATCTGTAATTCTATGACTCTATGACCAGATTGCCTTGGTTCTCTTCAGTTCGAACCCTTGGAATGTGGCACCTGTATTGAAGATGCTCCAGAAGATTCCAAGGGATGCTCACATGGCAGTGCTCGACCATACAGCACACTATCAATTTTTACATATATGACAAAACTCCTTTATTTTTTTTATTTTTTTTTTCCCACTAATGCCAAAGCCTAGGTTGTGGACAGGGCTGGTGGTATGTAGAGAGCAGTCTATTCCCAAGACAGCCAGAACCTCTAATCTAAGCAGTGAAAAACACAAACAGCGACTACAGCAAAAATCACCCACGATCAAAATTATTATATGCTGGTGAGGCACTGCCTGGAAAAGAGCTTATTGGGGGAATTAAAAAAAAAAACAATACAAAAGAAGAAATACGTTCGCTGTATTCATGAAGGATCCACAGTCCTACATTCCTTGGGTGTATTTTGGTAATGCAAGAAAACAATTCCCAACAACTGGTGAGATCCAAGATACAGGATGAGATAGAAAAGCTCTCTACCCCTTGGCTGGCATCTGAACCCAGGTCAAATGTTAGCTATGTCAAGGTCAGACAATTTAATGTACGGAGATGTGATACAGCCCAGGCTTCAGACCACATACACTTGTATCAAATACTGGGTGGGTTGTTTTTTTTGAGAGAAAATTCATAAGGATCCCGAAAAGAGCCTGCAAAGATTTCCTGTCCCTTGCTTAGCTATCACCTGACTGTACCTCCTATTCATCTACTCATGAACGGCAATTTTCTTGAAGAAATCAGCCCACCTCAGATGGGACACAGAACACAAGTGCTGTGGAGAGCAGCACCTTGCGTGCTCATTGCAAATCTCCCTGAGTTGAGATGACCACATCATGGAGGTGGGTGTAGAAGTCCTCCAAGAGAACACACCTTCAGCTTGCTCTGGGCAGCTTTGACCCTTCCCCTGGGTGTCAAGAGCTGCCCCCATCCGTCCACCCAGCCAGAGCTGGCAGCACCACACTGAGCAGCATTCAATTAGGAAAGCAGCTTGCAATCCGAAAAAGAGCTGAAACACAGACAGAGGAAGAAGCCAGCTCAAATAAATGGATAATTGCCATTTAATTCCCACATATTAGATTTGGCAATACTTGCATTACGGTTAAGTCAATAAAGCAACTTTGAATTGAGCTTGATTTGACGACGGGACAAGCCAATCAATCTGTCTGAGATGCAGGCTCCTGACCCTGCCAGGAAGACCTCAAGGCGGGGGCAGAGGAAAGGCCACTGCTTGCCTGCCATGTGTTGAGGGAAATGGTCCTTTATGTGCCAAACGAGCATTAAGATCCCATTCATGCTTTTCCTAGATTAGGCAGCCTCATTCACAGATGAATACAGCTCCTTATTCTTACAGTTCAATTATCCTCTCCAGCAACAACCGGGTACCTTGCTAGAAAGGTGCTGCTGTGCTAAGCACGTCTGCCCATCACGTCCACAAGAACACAACTCGGGAGACAAGCCCATGTAGGATATTCATTGTCAAGTAGTTGGCCCAAGAGACGAAGTAAATTAAACCTGCAGGAGGGAAAGGAAAACTTCCCCGCGCCAACCGTCTCACAGCCTGTCACTCCAACCTGGCTGCCCATCGGTGAGGAAAATCCTCACTGGAAAGGCTGCCCATGAAACCTGCCACTGACAGGGGGCAGGGGCAAAGGGTGGTGAAAGAACAACCACTGCAGATGTCTGTAGTCCAAATCAACATTAAAAATTATATTTCACAGCCCAAAAAGCCAACTCGGAGGTTGGATTAAATTATCTCAAAGGTCCCTTCCAGCCTAGGCCATTCTATGAAGAGTCCAAGCGCTATGAAAAAAAGCAGGATGGTCAGCAGGTTGAGGGAAGTGATACTCCATCTCTACTCTGCTCTCCTGAGACCCCACCTGCAGTTCTGTGTCCAACTCTGGGGTTCTCAGCACAGGAAAGTCAAGGACCTGTTGGAGTTGGTCCAGAGGAGGTCACAAAAATGATCAGAGGGCTGGAACACCTCTCCTATGAGGACAGGCTGAGGGAGTTGGGATTACCCAGCCTGGAGAAGAGAAAGTTTTGGGGAGATCTTATAGTGGCCTTCCAGTACTAAAAGGGGGCTACAGAAAAGACAATGTCTTTAGCAGGGCAAGGGAGAATGGTTTTAAACCAAAAGAGGGTAGATTTAGACTAGATCTAAAGAAAAAAAATTATACAATGAGAGTGGTGAAACACTGGAACAAGTTGGCCAGAGAGGTGGTGGAGGCCCCATTCCTGGAGACATAGAAGGCCAGGCTGGATGGGGCTCTGAGCAACCTGATCTAGTTAAAGATGTCTCTGCTCACTGCAGGGGGGTTGGGCTAGATGATCTCTCAAAGGTCCTTTCTTTCCAAGATATTCTGTGAGTCTGTGATTTCCTGGTAACCAACAAAAATTGATATTAAAAAGCCTTAATTAGTTTTCCAGGAGCTGCTCCCTCTCTTTTTTTTGGCAAGCCACAGTCTTTACCACAACACAGAGAGGCTTGTAAGAGCAGGGAAAAATGAGGTGAAACCACAGGAGGTTGAGTTATCAGAATACACACCAAGACAACATTGCAGCCAAAACAGAGACATGCATTATTCTGTACTACCCTGTATTGAATAATACAGAATTATGCTTTGTCACAGCTGCTCTAATGACTTGAAAGCCATCTGCCCTATCCAATAGCCACAAGAAACTGTGAAAAGTAAAACAGGAAACTGTGACAAGTTACTTTTGGTGAGAATACGACCAGGCATTATACAGTCTCTATACACTGATCAACTTGGAAGTGCCTGGAGATATTGCCATAAGTTTCAGTCGATTTAACACACATAGGGCACATGCCTTTGCATTTAACAGCAGGATACATCATAACAGGATTTACCCATATAGACCGAAACTTCGTTACTATGCTCATCCACCACTGCTTTAAAAAAAAAAAACAAACCACAAAAAACTCCCCAGAAGCAACTCAACTCTTTTCTTTTCTAAGAATTTAATATCAAGGTAGCAAATTAAAAGCAATATCTGTTAATTTTATAATGTTAGAATATTAGTTACTGATAATTCTTCATCCTACAGTACTTACACGCATGCCACGTGGCTGTGCATACACCCAGATATACACAAAACATGTTTTATAGCACACTACCTCTTCACTGCAAACGTTTTCCTGAGATGTTCTAGAATGAGAGGTCATTAAAATCATCCACTACTAAATCTTTGCTAAAGCCTCCAAATTTCTCATGAAAATCCAAAGTGTGCTGTTAATGAAATTGTTGCGTTTTAAATACAGGTGTCATTTTGATCAATGTAGAACATCATTGCCATAATGTCTTACACGTTTCATGCGCTTCTGGGTATTACACCACCTTTTTGATATCACACGAAAACAGATTATTAGCACAAGTAGGAAGGAAAACAAACATGGAGCCATGCATGGTTGCAGAGAATTTGTTTCAAGGTAAGAATCACTGCACAAAACTTCCCAAGCACTTGCTCGGTTTTCCAACCCCTAGATTAATACTTTCCTATCCTTGCAATAATTTAATTAAAGCGATCAGCGGATGAGAAGTAATATTGCGCTGCTGAATCTAATTAAACTTCAAGTTTATCCTCTAGAAATCAAGAAAAATATATATTTCTTCAAGAAAAGACATTTATTTTATTCAGACAGGATAAAAGAAAAAAAAATCACTTCTGTTGATAACATCTCTCTCTTCTCTCTCTCCCCCACTGTCTAAATGACAATGCTTGCCTGGCTAAACAAGAAAATAATAAGCATTCTGCAAAGCTAATCTTCCTATTCTGAGCTGTCTGAGCCACTTTTTGTCCCTTCCCACCCATGCCATTGTACAGCAAAACAATAGTGCCTTTGTAAAAACGCCAATGAAAACCAAATAGAGGGGAGGTCTCTTTCATGTTGGAATCTGCTAAGGGGAGAAATAAAAATCTAGACTTCTTACCTCTGTTTGGCAATTGTACATCTTACAAAACGCTTCCCCTCCATCCTTGCCCCACGCAAACATTCACTCTCTAAGCTTGACTGGAGTTTTGTGTTGAATTAAAGTAGGGATGCCGAGAGGGAAGGTAATCTACCCAAATCATGCAGCAACAAAATGACTAATGGAGAATAATCCCACTTTCTGCTGCCAAATCCAAGAGCATGACCTAAATCTAGGTATCGACCAGCACCTCCTCACTATGAAGGCGGGCACGCACACCTGGCAACAAGTTGTGCTTTCATCTCTCCACTCAACTTTCTCAAAAAAATCATGCAAAGTTTTATTACTGTCAGCACAACAGTGAACATCGTTAACTAGCACAAAAAAAATAAAACCCACAGAGCACTAAACATTTAACTAAATATGGGCGATTTCTGAAGAGGGCTTGCTCAATTAACATTTTACTGCCGTGACCTCGAGGGCATACTATCTTGTTAATTAAGGATTTTTCTCTCCATTCCCTTACTGAGAAAGACTGGTTTTCACTCTGCCTTTTCTCATAGCCAGAGAACAAGTGGAGGGGCAGTAAAAGAGACACAGCTGCATAAAAAGGTTCGTTTGGCTGACTCAGGACTTCCCAGCAGCACTTTTTTCTCCCAATGCTCCATCCTCTTGTAGGCAGCGCTGTGCCCAAGCAGTTACATCCAGTGGGCATGGGTTGCTCTCAACACAACTGGTTGCCCCTGAGGATGGGTGGCCAGGAACTGACTCAACTGACCTGCAAAATAAGAACAGGCACGTTGGGGAAGATCAAAGGTCTACAGCAGTGGTGAAGAGCTGATGCACGGAAAGAGGAAGAAGGCAGAAAGCACCCAAGCACCTTCTCAGCTACCAACCACTTGAATCTCAGGGACTTCTTGAGGAAAAAGTGCTTTCTGTGGAGTACTTAACCACGTTTAGTCTCTCCTCAGAGACACATGCACCTTCAGGACCTGTAACAAATTATAACAAGGGGTTCAGTGCCCTGACTGCAGCTGACTGAGGCTCCCCTCCTTCTCTTTGTTCTGAACATGATGACCGCTACCTTCACATGACGTGTGGAGCCCAAACGCAACTCTTCACAGCCTGGAGATGAGCTCAATATCAGAATAAACATGAAGTTGCTACCCAAAAACTGGTCAGAGAATCATTTTATAAGTGAAGTACCATTGCCACACATCTTGCAGCTCTAAATCCTTAGCAACTCTTCAAAGAAGAAGAAAGAGAATGAAAGAATAAAAGAATAAGGTTTGCAACGTGAAAGGCTCTTGGTGGCTACATAAACATCCCTCCGCACACCTACACCCATTGACTGTTCTTATTTTAATGCTATTCAAGCAGCAAAAATTGTTCTTAATCTCTTAAAAGACTATTTCAGTATAAAGCATCCCAGTAGTGAATTATTTTCACTGCAGAATGAAGAATGGCACTGAGCTCTCCATAGAAGTCTAAGTTTGCTTTCTCACTAATTGGCCTTAACATTTTTATGGTGGTGCCACCCAAAAAGAAGCCTCATGTGCTAAGCACTAAAACACACTTTAACTTCTTACAAGCTGTCACTTACAGGTCTGCCATGATCCTCTTGGTAGTTCAGATGCATCCTCTCTGACAGATTTCACTAGCATCTCCCTCTTTCCCAGTTCAGACTTGAAAACAGACACCTCATCTACAAACCATTAAGTCCACTTTGGGATGTCTTACAAAGAAAGAAAGAAAATGTATTAGTCTATAGACTTAGAAGCCTAAACCTCACGTATTTTGCTCCTGTCTGACAGAACCTCAGGAAAATTTACTCACTTCTCTCTGAGTTGGTTACTGCGTCCATAAAACAGTGATGCTAAATACAAGACCATTGCTCTGGGGTGGCATGAAGGTTAAATTCATTAATGTTTGTAGAGTGGCGAGATATTTGGATGAAAGGTACTGACTACGAGAAAGTTATTATTATTTATTCTCACAGGGGCAGATCACAGCTTCATCACGTCTACACAAGGACATACATTCTATTCTAAGTGCAGGCAAACCTTAACTCCTGCAATGCCCTGAACCCACTCAGCACAGGGTCTGAGACACATATTGAAACAGAAGCCAGGCAGCCTGTGTTGCCCTCCGTTGGGCTCAGCCTGCTGTCCCAGCAGAAGGAGCATGTGCTAAAGCAGAACGGCAAGATTACATTTGATCTACAGATGTATTTCAGCTCTTTAGGGAGAGGTAGGCAAGAGACATAACCAGGTGGAAAGAGAAAGCTGTCATCGTGCTGCCAAAGAGAATATACGAAGCATGAAAGAGTGGAGACTGCCCTATCACGAACAGGTAGAGCTAAGCACTCCCACACCAGCTCCTGCTCAGCCACTGATTTATTGCATGGCTTTGGGAAACCTCATACTTGTTTTCAGCTTGCCTTTGTGCAGCTCCATGGACAAGAGAAGACCCTCCATGCAGTGAAAGAAGGAGCACATAAAAAAAAAAGGAATCTGAAAACATAAATATAATTCTCAGCCTGGCCAGCTTTCACCTGCAAAACATCTCTCCACAGGGCATACAGCCAGCTTTTTGTACCTTCTGCCAAGGTGCCACAAGCATCAAAAGAGCAGAATCACAGATGAGCAGAATCACAGATGAACAGAATGGTTGAGGTTAGAAGGGCCTTCTGGAGGTCATCGGGTCCAACTCTGTTTCTGAAGCAGGGCCACCTACAGCAGTTTGCCCAGGACCATGTTCAGACAGCTTTTGAGTAACTCCAAGGAGAGAAACTCTTTGGGAATCCTGTGTCAGTGCTCAGTCGCCCTCGTGGTAGAAAAGTCTTTCCAGGCCAAACGGAACCCTGGTAAGACAGCAGGTCCTTCCATTCCCATGCAGCATTTCCACCAGGAGCCCACTGTGCAGCTCATCTTCATCTTTTCGTGTTGGAGCATACTCTGCCTTGGGCAAAACATCAACCTGGGCAGTAGGACTACAAACTCTGCTGCTATCTAGTTATTAAAATGAGCAGGTGAAGATGAGATGTAGCAAATGAGAAGATCCTTGAGGAAGGCTGAGCCCACTCAGCTCTCTGATGAGAACTTAACATCCAGATTTGACAAACCAAAGCTGCTTTTCATTATGACATAACGAAGGCTAAACACCATTGCATTAGTCAGCTCCGGCACTCAGCTTTTGAAGGACATTGAGTGGGTGGCAGGGAAAACCTGAAAGCAAAAGGAAAAATCAGCCTGTGCAGCATGGTATTATTTGGAGCTGGTCTCCTGGCATGCAGCACCATTCCTCCTGCTGTCAGGAGGCCTCCTCCTGATAAATCATATCATCATACCTCACTGCCACTCCCCAGGCTCACCGAATGTAGACCAGCAACACCCAGCTTTACTTCGCTCTGCTGAGCACCACCCAGATGTTTATCCGTGTTTTACTATGAGTAAAGCAGAAAATAAATCTGGATTATCAATGCATCAGGTTTGCAGAGGTAAACATGGGATATATCCCTTCCTCCACTACAAGGGATAACAGAGCTTTGCAACAGCCACAAATACTCATTTGACTTTTTCAGGGGACCGATGTTCTTTCTGTGGGATAGAACTGAGCACCCATCACACCACAGAGTTTGTCAGAAGTGCTGTAAAAGAAATCAGAGCGCAGTTTCCGGGTAGGACAATCGAGTTCTGTGGAGATGAGCCTGATTCTGGTTCATGCAAACCACGGTTGGCAAAGTGTTACTGCTGTTTGCAGGGAGACAGAGATCTTCCCAGCTGGAATTCTGTAGTGTTGGAGAAACACTGCTCTTGCCCAAGTCAAATACCTAACAGGGTAGAAGCAGACAAAAGCAGAGGTTCTGGGGTACAATTTCCCTTTTACGCTTGTGATGGGCACTGATAATGATGTTTATTTGTTCAGACACTAGAGAACAAACCTCTCCAATACCATCTTTGCCTGGTCACCATCTCCAGTGGAGCTTGCAGCTTAAAGGTGAAAAACCAACGAGTGAATCACAATTCATGGATTTGCTCTCGGTGTACTGGGTTTGCATGGCAAGGTTTTGGTAGTGGGGCAGCGGGGAGATACAGTGGTGGCTTCTGTGAGAAGCTTCTACAAGCTTCCCCTGTGTCTGATAGAGCCAATACCAGTAGGCTCCAGGATGGACCCGTTGCCAGCTAAGGCAAAGACCATCAATGCCATGTGTAAGAAGGGGAAAAAAACTGCTGTGCAACAGCAGCTGGAAAAGAAGGGTAAAAATATGTGTGAGAAGCAACTCTGCAGTCAGTGAAGAAAGAGCAGGAGGAGATGCTCCGGGTGGCTGGACAGATTCTCCTGCACCCCCTGAGGAAGATCACAGCGAGGCAGGCTGTGCTCTAGCAGCCCGTGGAGGTTAATGGTGAAGCAGATAACCACCTGCAGCCCATGGAGGACTCCACTCCAGAGCAGATGGATGCACCCAAAGACTGTGATCCCATGGGAAGTCTGCACTGGAGCAGCCTCCTGGCAGGACCTGTGGTCCCTTGGAGAGAGGAACCCATGCTGGAGCAGGCTTGCTGGCAGGACTCGTGACCCCACGAGGAATCCATGCTGGAGCAGTCTGTTCATGAAGAAGTGCACCCCATGGAAAGGACCCACACTGGAGCAGTTTGTGAAGAACTGCAGCCCTGTGGGAAGGACTCATGATGGAGAAGTTTGTTGAGGACTGTGGAGACACCCCATGCTGGAGCAGAGGAAGAGCATGAGGAGTCCTCCCCCTGAAACAATGTGTGATGAACTGACCACAACCTCTGTTCCTTGTCCTCCTGGTCCGGTCGAGAGGAGGAGGTAGAGAAGCTGGGAATAAAGTCGAAGGCTGGGAAGAAGGGAAGGGTGAATTCAAAGAAGAAGTATTGAAATCAGTACTTCAATATTTACATGTCTGGAAAACATAGAGAAGTTGAAGATTCTGCTGCTGCAAGGGAAGTAACACAGTACCGTCAAGAAGAGGTTTATTTTCCTTTATCAGTATTAAATAATTTAAAATTTATTAATTAAATGCCTACAGCCACCAAGGCAAACAGCACCACCACCTCGTCTTTATCACTGTGTGTGTATGTGTTTAGCCACAAACCTCACCCAAGGATCAACAAGTCCAGCACCTTTGCTGAAGCTCTACATTCTGACCAAGAGCAAAAGTCTTCAGTCTTCCATTTCATTTTTTGACTATCTTACTAAAGAGAAACACTTAAAGAAGCTTTCAGCTATTTGAAAGAAAAGACTTCTCATGAATGAAAAAGCTTTAGCTTGGACTTCCAGCCCATGCTACTACCACCCAGGAAAAGTGAGTAGAACCTTTCTGCATTAAATTTTGCCAGAAGCCCTTCCAGAAATTCCTCCCTTTAACGAAGACCTCCTTCCACAAATGACAAAACCCATGAGATGAGCAAACACTGGAGACAGGGTGGCTAGCAGATAGCACAATACTCTGCAGCAATAATTGCAGGAATGACGAGAAAAAGTAGGAGGAAGTTCTAATCTTGTAACAAATGGGTCTGAAAATTAAACTGTATTTCCAAACTCGCTTTTGAATATACCTCACAAAAGCCAGAAGGCAATAATTATCCCTAATTTATTGAAGGAACTGTAGCAGAGAGAATTAAAGGCTCTGATTCATGCGTGCTAAGAGCAGTAGGAGCATACACAGTTTTACCCCAGCAAATGTTCATCCCAACAGTGCGGTTTAGTCCCTGGGCAAAATGATCCAAAGTCACCGCCCAAAATATACATAAAAACTCTCTTTTGTTGGTGCTTTAAGATAACAGTCAGGTGCAAGACACATGCTATAGAGCTCACTTGGCAGAGAGCAAGATCTAGAGCTGAGCTGGACACCGGCAGGCAACCACATATAAAAATATCCAAAAATTTCTCAGGGGTTAGTCTGAAGCCAAAAGGATGTGTGTGAAGCCCAAATGGAGGTGATTCTGCTCCTCTGCACTTGTGAGACCCCACCTGCAGTACTGTCTCCAGCTCTGGGTCCCCCAACCCAAGAAGGATACGGAGCTGTTGGAGCAGGTCCAGAGAAGGCCACAAAGATGATCACAGGGACGGAACACTTATCGTAGAAAGAAAGGCTGGAGAGTGGGGGTTGTTCAACCTGGAGAAGACAAAGCTCCAGGGAGACTCTATTATGGCCTTCCAGTACTTAAGGGGGGCTATAAGAAGGATGAGGACAATCTCTTTAGCAGGGCCTGTAGCGATAGGACAAGAGGCAACGGTTTGAAATTAAGAGTGTAGATTTAGACTAGCTATAAGGAAGAAACTTTTTTACAGTAAGAATGGTGAAATACCAGAACCGATTGTCCACGGAGGTGGTAGAAGCCTCATCCCTAGAAACCTTCAAGGTCAGGCTGGATGGGGCTCTGAGCCACCTGATGTAGTTAAAGATGTCCCTGCTCACTGCAGGAGGGTTGGACTAGAGGATCTTTAAAGGTATTTTCTAACCGAAAACATTCTACGATTCTATGACTTTATGATTCTAAGCCATGCATTTAAATATGGAGTGTGCCAGGGACAAGCACATCCCAATTTCCAGGCTCCTCCAAGGTTTTGTAGGTCTATCCAAAATGCACTTCAAGGCTATGAAAGTGCCGGCTATGAATTCTCCAACTGCCACAACAAGGTAAACTTGTGAGTTTCCGCAGTTGTAAGAGCAGAGATGACAGAATCACAGAATCACAGAATCACAGAGTGTCAAGGGTTGGAAGGGACCTCAAAAGATCATCTAGTCCAGCCCCCCTGCCAGAGCAGGATCACCTACAGCAGGTCACACAGGAACGCATCCAGGCGGGTTTGAATGTCTCCAGAGAAGGAGACTCCACAACCTCCCTGGGCAGCCTGTGCCAGGGCTCTGGCACCCTCACAGTGAAGAAGTTTTTCCTAATATTTTTGTGGAACCTCCCATGTTCCAGCTTGTACCCATTGCCCCTTGTCCTGTCATCCTTTTTGTGTCCCTGGATTTCTGAGATGTTTGACACACTCAAGTTCCCAAATTCAGTTTGAAACATCTAAAGGTATTAACCAGAATCCCAGCTACCGTAGAAACTGGCCTGATGGGAAAACTACTGAAAGAGGTCTGAGGTCAAGGAGATAATAGATGTTTTAGCATTGTGGGTTGTTTTAGTTTTTTTTTTGTGCTTTATTGTTTGAACTCAGGTGATAACTTACGAAATAACTTTCTAAATACAACCTAGGTATAAAAACATATTTTATTTTCGTAACAGGATTTCACATTACTTCAGACTTGAAAAACAAACCTTCTTTGAGTTTTTCACATCTCTTAAGACTTAAAAAAAAGTGGTGTGGGGTTTTCTTTTTGCCCTTTCCACTGCAAACTCTTCCATTCCTTTTATCTCTCTAAAGGTGTTTCTACAAATAGGCTGACTTCCCCAATGCTGGTCATAAGCACTAGGCTGGGAGGATGACTCAGCCCATGAGCCAGTCAAATGATCAGTCTCACCAGGGTCTGCAGGACTAGAAAAGTGTCCCAAGTAACTGTACCCTAAACAAAGTGTCAAAAAAAAAGGTATGACAAACAAAGAAAAAAGTACATATATACATATTTTATAATTATGTACACGTGGAAATGCTCTGCAATATCCCTTTTGGGAACTGATTCATAGAATTATAGAATGTTTTGGAAGAAAGAGACCTTTAAAGGTCATCTAATCCAACCCTCCTGCAGCAAGCAGGGACACCTTCCACTAGATCAGGTTGCTCAGAGCCTCGTCCAACCTGACTGACCTTGAAGGTTTCCAGGGAAGGGGCATCTACCACCTCTCTGGGCAACCTGGTCCAGTGTTTCACCACCCTCATGGTAAAAAAATTCTAACTTAGATCTAGTCTAAATCTACCCTCTTTTACTTTAAAACCATTACTCCTTGTCCCATCACTACAGGCTCTGCTAAAGAGACTGTCTCCATTTTTCCTACAGGCGCCTTTGAAGTACTGAAAGGCTGCAAGAAGGTCTCCCCAGAGCCTTCTCCAGGTTCAATAGTGCCAACATTCTCAACCTGTCCTCATAAGTTAAGTGATGTCCATCCCTGTGATCATTTTGTGGCCTCTTCTGAACCTGCTCCAACAGGTCGATGCCTTTCTTGTGCTGAGGACCCCACAGCTGGACACAGTATCCTGAGGAACTCTCAGCAGAATGGAGTAGACACCTCAACACCTTACATATGTTAAAGGAAAAAACAACCAAAGGCAGCTGCACATTGATGATTAAAGCCCTGTGAGATGAGGGAGAACAGCTAACACAACAGCAAAGACGACCTACAGCCAGTTCTCAATGACAATCACGTCAACTCTTGCACCATGTGGTGGCTCTTAGCACTTTCGCCCACCTTTGAGACCAAACCTGCAAAAGGCACCTCTTCTACTGCGAATGATTTCTGCTCGTAAAAGCAAGGCTAAGGTACATTGTGCTTTCACAAATAACACATTTTCTCATAAATGGGTCAAATTAACCCTGATTTATGGAACTGAAGTTCCAACTCAAACTCATTCAGAAGTCCAGGACCACAAATTCATCCTTATTAAACAACCTTAAATACCTCAGCAGAAATTTTACTGTTATGTCAAACAACCTGATATTTTAAACTAGAAGAGACTGTTGATCTTTTATATCACAACATTTTC
This sequence comes from Apaloderma vittatum, assembly GCF_000703405.1. Lineage (NCBI taxonomy): Eukaryota > Metazoa > Chordata > Aves > Trogoniformes > Trogonidae > Apaloderma > Apaloderma vittatum. The sequence goes on along the minus strand of NW_009732242.1, from coordinate 30,821 downwards.
AGAACTTGCTAAAATCATGACTATCAAAGACCTGAGAAAAAGAAGGTAGGGCTCCTCAGCCTTCAGAGGGGCAGAAATGGTGCCATTGGCTTATTATAAAAAATACATTTCTTCTCTTATCAGTACTGATGATAGCCATCTTTTCCAGAGGTTTGGCTGGACTAAAATATCCATCTGGAGTTGGTCTTAGTATCTTCAATACCATGCAGAAAGCACCAATGCATGCTGAAGAGCCTTGTAATCACTTTGGTTTCATATACGGACACAAACAGAATTCCACCACCAATGATGTTGCAACCATTCCCTGTATTTAGCATCCAGATCACTGTGCAGATCACTGACCTTGCAAGAAACTACAGAGAAGGTAAAACTGTTATTCAAGGAGTACCAGAATTACTTTTAACGCCTATGCAAAAGCCTTTCATTTTTCTAGATAGCTTTCTTAAAATTCAGGCAGTTATTGTCCTTAATTAGTAAAAGAAGATATTGTCTGTTCTTAACAAGACATCTTCCCAAGCCTAGCAATGTATTTCTTAAATATTGACAAATTTCTCACTTCGTATTAATATTTTTACACTTACGCTGTACCCCAAAACAGTCACCAATTATTTCTTCAAACACTCTTATGATACTGGTGCATAAAGCGCTTGTTTATCCAACAATACCACAAGGATATTACTAAATTCAGCCTCGTGTTCAGAAGAAATTTCAGATGCTTTGCATCTCAGGAGTAGTTTACCAGAGTCAAATTCTGAAGGCTTTTGCAGAACGATGTGACCCAGATGCCACCCGCATCTTGTACAAGGCTATGTCCAATCATAAAGACACATCTGACGTTTAATAATCACTCTTACAAAATCAGATTCAGCGGGGATATTTGCAGAGCAGCAGGTGCAGCTTTAACCTGAGTTCCTCAGGAGAAACGAGAGCGATCGTTGTCAGTATTTAGGATCATCAGCTTTGATGGTCAACCAAGTGATCCCATTCAGCTGATGTAACTAACGGCCAACAGCAAACCAAGATCAATGAGACTTGCTTACACCCATGTGAAAGCTTTAGGCGAGTGCGTTTGATCTCGTATTTGTGTCGGGTTCAGCGGACAAACCACTATCCCGCTAATAAACGGCAACTTGTTAAACCAACGGGGCTTTCCTGTGCTTCAAAGTCTTTCGAATGTGAGGTGGGGGAAACCCCACTATTTCCTTTGATCTTGGCAAAGAGCACATCCATTCCTTTTATTCACCCAGGCCTGTCTTCTAGATCAGAAGTTCACTTTCTTGTGGCAGAGATCACATGCATGTGAGGATCCGCGTTGCCCAGGAGTTAACCTAGTCACAATCTTCCCCTCAAACCAAAGTTCCAAATCCTACCTTTGTTCGGCATTTTTGAAACTCATCAGCAATAAAAAGGCATCTACGAGACTCACCATGAGCCACACAAAGCTGTTTTATCCACCTTTCAAAATATAAGAAGGAAATAAATTAGTTTTGCTCTAATATTCAAGATGCCTCACACAGCGCACAGACACTGTGCACGTGTTACTTTTCTGGTGTGATTTTTTTTTTAATATTATGGTATAAGTTGGCACATTCCTGGTTGACAGAGGTAGGGGTTTCCCCAAGTATTTCTTAAACTAACTTGACATTTCATATAATTAAATCAGCAACTAGAGAGTAAGCATTTGAGCTATCATATTATCCGAGCTTCACATATATGAAAATAATTATACCATCTCCTGAATCAGGGAAAGACACAACCAGAGTGGTTAAAACCTAATATTAGAAGTATAAATGGTTATAATTGTATTAATCACCATTTTTGCACAGGTGCTGGGAATGAATCGCTCCCTGACGTTCCATCACACCGAGCGCTGCACAAAACACGCATGATTAAATGCTTCCTGCCCAGAAGAGCTTACACGGGATGTTTCTTTGTTCAAGCAAGTACATGAACTTGCCATGCGTATAATTAAATCTCCTTTTTCTGGGGAGGGGTCTGATCCCACAGACATATGTCTATAAACAGTTCCTCCAAGAATAACAAGTTTACTCACGTGTGAAGAAAGGCTGAGCCCCAAAACAAATGGACAGGATTAAAGGCAGGCATTCAGTAATAGGGTATTTATTCCCTTTAGGTAGCCAAGCCTATCTTTCTCTATCCAGTCTATGAAATCTAGTTTCTCAAAAGGGACACGCAGGTGTCCTTGAGATGGGGACATATATCACCTCCTGGAAACTGTGGTGTTGAAGAAATGAGTGACCTTCTCTGTTTTAAGCATGTTTCAATCCTAGCAGCGCTTCTAAGTAAAGAACAAAGCCTAGTAGCTGATAAACTGAAAGAGGGTAGATTTAGATTAGATATGAGGAAGAAATTCATCACTGTGAGGGTGATGAGACACTGGAACATGTTGCCCAGAGAAGCTGTGAAAGCCCCATCCCTGGAAGTGTTCAAGGCAAGGTTGGACAGGGCTTTGAGCAACCTGGTCTGTTGGAATGTGTCCCTGCCCATGGCAGGGGGGTTGGATTAGAGGATCTTTAAGGTCCCTTCCAACCCAAACCACTCTATGATTCAATGATGATGGTATCCAAATATGTCTATTGCATAGACATATACCCCAGGCCAACGGGTAACTTGTCCCACTCTATGGCTGGAATAAGGGCCAAAAAAATGCTCAGAGAAAGACCAAAGGGATAAACAGGGAATCAAACCAAAACATAGAGTGGGAATTGAGTTTTAGGACTGCTGAATTCTTTACTTATAAAGAAGAACCAAGGAAAGGGTAAAGGATGCAATGTTTGCAAGGAATGTTTGTAGAGCAGTCTAAGAAAGATACTGTTTACATCAGAATTAGATACAAGCAGACACGGGCTTTCTCAACATGCATGCAAGGAAGTGTGGAATAATTTGAGATTCAAAGAAGGAAACTCAGCAATCGCTTCAAACTAGTAGAAAGTTCAGGACATGCATGTGACGGTTCCACCATCCACATTCAAGGAAAAAAAAAAAAGAAAAGACCAATAACACATTTCTGACCCTGGAGACCAGCTCTTCTCTCTATGGCATGAGTGAAGTGGCGGATGGTCAATCATCCTCCTTGAAACACTTGTGGAGAAACACAAGGTGCATAAAGTCCTCAGTACTGTAAATTCAGCTCAGAAGTTAAAAAGCCATTAGAAATGGATAATGAAATTAAGAAGGGAAAAGCTAATAGGAACCACTGCATGGTGGGAGCCCTGCTGGTGCTCAGCACTGCGGCCAGCTGAGCCCCGACAAAGAACAAATTGAGTGGCAGGAGGAGGGAAATAAAGCAAGCACCACAGCTCTGCTTGGCAGGAGAAGTGTAATACGTTCTGTCTCGGAGATGTATCAGCATCTGTGGCTTTTAAATCACGGAGGAAGGCAGAGGGGAGCAAAGCTTTTAGCACTCAAAGCAAAATATGCAACCAGATCTTTATGATGATGAAATGCACTTGGTAACGAGGGAATTAACAAGAGGCAAAATGTCCAGCAGGAGATGGGACACCCCAGTTCTTCCGCCAGTCTCTACCAGCCTCAAGATCCCAAAGAAGAAAGTGGTAGGTTTTCTCCTCCTTCCCTATTGCCATCAGACAGCTTGGAAACACAGAAATATTTCTTTGTAATTTCAGTAATCACAGCAAGATCCTCAATAGGCTGCAAAATTACAAATGATAGAGCAACATGTAACATGAATTATCAACACCAATCGTCAACTGAAGCGCTGCTTCAGTTTTTGCCCAGAAATGACAAGAGAGGTAGCGACAGGGCTGAGGCAAGACCTTGGGATACTCAACTCTTCAGTCCTGTCTGAACACTAGGGCAAATCAAGTTTCTACACTTCCCATCTCCTCCTCTTCTGTCTGACCGTGGAAAACATAGAGACTTTCTTATTGATAGAAGTTTTGTTTGTTTTTTTATTGTTGTTTATTTATTTATTGTTTTTATTGTTTCTTTTGTTTGTTTTGGGATGAAAGGGACCTTTAAAAGTCATCTATTCCAACCCCCCAGCAATAAGCAGGGACATTTTTAACAAGATCAGGTTGCTCAGAGCCCTGACCAACCTGACCAGAGCTTCAAAAAATTCTCCGGACAAGGTGTTCCAGTGTTTCACCACCCCCAGAATAAAGAATCTCTTCTTAATATCTAATCTAAATCTACCCTCTTTCAGTTTCAGACGGTTACTCCTCATCCTATCACAACAGGCCCTCCTAAAAAGACTGTCCTCATCTTTTTTATACGCCCCCTTTAAGCATTGAAAGGCTACAATAAGGTCTCACGTGGCCTCTTCTTTTCATACAAGCCGCAGACCTAAACTGATCACTTTAGAGATACCTAAAAATATCTGATTAAGGAATCAAATAGCTCAAAATAGTTTATCTTCAGTGAGACATCACTGCACTGCTTGAACTGAATTTAATCTCCGCGTCAGACGGCAGCTTAACCATCTCGTCCTCCCCTTTGTCCACACAAACAGCAAATCAATTGGAGTAATTCTGCATCTTTTTCTGCGCCAGGTTCTCCCTCAGTACATCAACGCTTGCATTCTCATTTGCACACAACTAACTAGGCTGGTTATGCCAGAGGACAGCACTACTCCTAGCTAAAAAGGGTGCACAATTACATCACTCAGCGTTGTAATAGCAGAAAAAACCCTTCCTCTCACCTTCAAAATACCCTTGCAACGGAGAGAAAGTGGGATTTGGTTTCGTAGATCTACTCACATGCCTATCTATACATTTTATCTATTATATCCAAAGTGCAGCTGCTCCTGGCATGAAGCGAGGGTGCTCAGAGCCCACGTGGAGCTGTCTGTCAAAAGCTGATCCGAACCTTGAGAGTGAAATAATTAATACAGACCAAACGACACACATTTCTGCCTCTACAAGGCCAGAGAAGGTGAAGCAGCAGCATTTTCCAGCCTCACGCAAGGTTAGGGAAAGGTGTTAAGAGCCTCCAATACTAATTAAGTTAATAGTTTGGGATTTAAGACAGGACATCAAACATGCCCGCTGTATTACCATCTACTTGTGTGTGCCTGCTCCAAAATCCCAGAGCAAAATTATGTCACTGTAGATGCAAGGACACGGGTTATGCTTTGTAGATTTCAATCAAATGAAATTTCCCATTCAGTTGGGTCCTTTCTGGACACAAGAAGAAGCTGACCTTGAAGAATTACGGAAGATGGTCAGCATTTATTCCTACATAAAATGTAATCACCGGGAGTATCAGGAGATCATGTCTAAATGAGCACTCTGCTCTATCGCACAGTGGTCCTGTTTTCCTATTGGCAAAATAAGTGATTTATTCTTGCTGGGAAACTCCCTGTGCACAAAATATTCCTCTGACCCTCCACGTAGTTGCACTAACACTGGGCAATGTTTGCACAGTTTGTCCAAGAAAGTTACTTTTATCCAAGTGGGGCTGCAACTTTACCTTTGTCTGCCCCTGATTACTGCAAAGAAATTAAAACTGGCAGATGAGCTAACCTGCTCTTCCCCATTTTTTCTGCCTTGAGGATGACAGTCTCCTTTCCCAACAGTTTTATAGCTGCTTTGCACTAAGGGGTTGCCATACCCTTTTTTTTTTTTTCTTCCTCCATCCTAATTTCTTCCCTTTTGCACACACAGCACTAACATGAATTCCTTACTAAACCTCCTCATGAACACACAAGTGGGTCACATAAACCAGCAGAAGATAAATCTCTGATGGAGGAGCAGAGGAGGTCCTCTGCAGCCTGCTTCATTATTCATTGATAAGCTCCCAACCAGCCACTGCAACTACTTTTGTAAAAGACTTTTTTTTGTGCCTCTTCCCTAACCTCCCTGATTTTTTACAATGCTGTTCTGCAGACATCCACTGATTCTTTATCCTCTTTATCCTTCTTGCCCTTCTAAAGTACTTTCTAGTGGAGAACTTAGAAAACTTTTCCCCAGAAGAAATTTTTCCCAAAGCAAGCAAAGGTGTTATACAAGATGTGAGCCAATGGATTAGATCAGAAATTCATGTGTTTCAATACCTGCTTTGGAGACCTATGGAGAAGATACCGAAATGGAGAGAGAACCTACATGGGAATGGTCCTTCAAAGCCTTCAGTATTTTAGGGGTTTTTATACCTTGAAGCTGAAGGGTCCAAACTCCTTCTCCTTAAACATTTGTGTATACACAAATCTGTGTATACACACAGTTGTGTGTATACTTTGGGGCCAAAGAAATTGTTCTTGCCCCTTGGTGCTCAGATGAACTTTTGTCCGTGGTAATGTCTTCCCACAGCAAGTTTCAGATGTTGTTGGCTGGACTGAGACTTCCGTGAGCAACTCTGGGCCAACGGACCGAAACAACTCGTAACAGTGATATTCCAAAGCATAAAAATTCAACTATCTAAACTGCTTAACATCAGACTCTGTGATCAACAAGCCTTGTGTTTTAAAGAACCTCACGTGTGCAAGTCACGAGGGAAAAACATACAAACATACTCAAGCACTTCCATCTATTTCTGAAGCCTGAAGCTCCAGATCAAATTCCTTTCTTGATGCCTTAAGCATCAAGTTTTACAAGTTATCTGTGAGCAAAGCAATCACAAGTTTTCTATCAATTTTAGCACAGAATGGCAGCTGCGGAGGAGAAAGAGGCACAAACTACTGAATAATGCTCATCTTCTCCTGCTCGGCACAACAGAAGTGCAGGAAGCTCTTCCCCTACAGAAAGTAAGCATCACCTCTCATCATGGGGTTGTGAAACACATGGAAAAAGTGGTAAGGCGAGGTCTTTGCTGCCAGATCTACCTCTACAAGGAGCGTTGGGGCAAGGCAGGAGCCAGGGTGTCCAAGGAGAGCTGCTCTAATTTGCTTTCTTCTGCTTCCCATCGTCCTTCTCAATCACAGCTACCCTCGACATACACCAGGTGGTTTGTTGGCCGTGTGTCGAATGGTTTCATAGAATCATAGAATTATAGAATGGCCTAGGCTGGAAGGGACCTTAGAGATCATTTTAATCCAGCCTCCCTGTCGCCAGGGATGCCACCATGAAAAGTCACCAAAAATCCAGCTGCTGTCCTGCTGGCTGTGCTGACCCACACCTTGAGCTGTCAAAAAGCGCAGATTCACAGATAATGAGACAAAAACTCAAACCCATGGTGTCTGCAGGTATCAGTAGGAATTTTACCTAAGTTTTATGCTGGGACTGGAAATATCCTCTCAAAACAAAAACAGCAATGGATTTAACCCACTAAATCATCCAAATGCGTAATTAGTTTTAGGCTTCCTCTGAAGTTTGAAAGCCAGGTATCATGCATATTAAAGTAAAATAATAAAATAAAATAATACTCTGCCGAACAGCTCCTGCATTAGAGCACACCAACCTTCATTTTCTTATTTTTAAATATTAGCATCTTCAAAGCCAGTGATGCTCCTCCCAGAAGACACCGACAATACCCTGATCTATTTTTTTATCTTCTAAAACCAGGCACAGGCAGAGGAAACTGAGCTCATGCCCATGCCGCAGCCCAGTGACCAGCACTGCACCAAGGGAACTTGAGAACCAAGCTTGCACTAATCACCACATCGTGGACTTCTTGGCTCCTGTAGAGGCAAGTTCAGTACGTGACTTTCACTGCAAAGCCTTTCGTGCACAGCTACTGTGTTTCTGCAAAGCTGCGGATGATATAAAACTGATCTTGGCCACTGGGGGTCATTAAAAGGCCTGGTAGAGCCTCCTCCCAGGAACTGAGATATTTCTTAAGCTGGATTCTGACATCTTTGCTTCTTTAAGCATTTGTCAGGACTTCTGTGTTATAACCCATTAGGACCATCAGCCCCTACATCACCTTCATTTTCCAGCTCTCTGCAGGGGTTTCTTTCCCCTCCTCTCCTGCTTAACTTAGGAGATCTGACTCAGTCACTGCTTAAAGGTAGAGCAGCATCAAAAGAAAAAACATCCCATGCAAATAAACATGCCTTTAAAAGAGCAGCAGAATAAAGGTAACATCATACAAAGTGTCCCAACCCTTCAGCTGATCTCCTGATTGTTCTCCTGTCTGCAGCCTGGGCAGGGACGGAAACCTTCCCTGCCTTCCTTTCTTCCATGTTGAGGAAGCAAGACACACATGAAGACACTTTACTAAAGATTTTGACACTGTTTCCAACAGAAGTCTCCCAGAGAAACTGGCTGCCCGTGGCTTGGAAGGGTGTACTCTCCACTGAGTGAAAAATAGGCTGGGTGGGCCCAAACAGTGCTGGCGAATGGAGTTAAATCCAGTTGGTGCCAAGTTGTAAGTGGTGTTCCCCGCAGCTCAGGACTGGGGCCAGTTCTGTTATATAATCACAGAATCATAGAAACACCATGGTTGGAAAGGACCTTTAAGATCATCAAGTCCAACCTACAGTCCTACACCACACTGACACCAAACCACCTCCTGAGGTGCCACATCCAGCTGGTTTTTAAACACGTCCTGGGATGGTGACTCCTCCACCTCCCTCGGCAACCCATTCCAATGCTTCATCACCCTTTTGGTGAAGAAGTGTTTGCTAATATCCAATCTAAACTTCCTCTGGTGCAACTTGAACCCGTTCCCTCTTGTCCTGTCACTATTCACTAGGGAGAAGAGGCCAACACCCGTCTCACTACAGCTGCCTTTCAGGGAGTTGTAGAGAGCAATAAGATCTCCCCTCAGCCTCCTCTTCTCCAGGCTGAAATATATTTATCGACAATCTGGACAAGGGGCTTGAGTGCATCCTCAGTAAATTTGCAGGTGACAGCCAGCTCAGGAGCAGTGTTGATCCGCGTGAGGGTAGGAGGGCTCTATATAGGGACCTGGACAGGCTGGATCCATGGGCTGAGGGCAATTGCATGAGGTTCAACAAGGTCAAGTGCCAGGTCCTGCACTTGGGTCACAACTCACTTGGGGAGGAGTGGCTGCAGAGCTGCCAGGCAGAGCTGCCAGGCCTGAGGATGCTGGTGGATACTCAGCTAAACATGAGCCAGCAGTGTGCCCAGGTGGCCAAGAAGGCCAATGACATCCTGGCCTGGATCAGGAATAGTGTGGCTAGAAGAAGTAGAGCAGTGATTGTCCCACTAATTGTTGAGTTCCCATCCCTGAAGATTTTTAAAAGATATGTAGATATGGTGCTTAGGGACATGGTTTAGTGACTGACCTGGCATTGCTAGGTTAAGGGTTGGACTTCATGATCTTAAAGGTTTTTTCCAAACTAAACAATTCTATGAGTCTCTGCTTCGCTTATTGAAGATAATCCAGTGAGCTGCGGTCATAGTCTTGAAAACACAAATAACAAACTAGCCCGTAAACACTATGTTTAGAGTTTCTGCTGTTTCATGAGAAATAATCATGAGAATCTTGGTGAAGGGGACTCTCTGGAGGACAGCAATACCCATAACCTTCAGCAGGCAGACAAGAGAAAATCTAGTTACTGTGCTAAAATTGCAGCCCATTCACAAGAATACCACCAACAGCACCGTCCCTCACCAGCATTCTTGTAGGCTCCCCTAAGATAGAGATGGGTCGGTTCAGATCAGACATTAGGAAGAGTTCTTGCTCATGAGGGTGGTGAGACCCTGGCACAGGTTGCCCAGAGAGGGGGTGGAAGCCCCATCCCTGGAAGTTTTTAAGGCCAGGCTGGATGGGGCTCTGGGCAGCCTGATCTAGTGGGGGATGTCCCTGCCCATGGCAGGGGGTTGGAACTAGATGATCTTTAAAGTCCCTTCCAACCCTGACAGTTCTATGATTCTATGATAACACATCTCCTTTCGGCAAGGGCTTCAAGGGATGACAGCAATATAATCCAACACACAGATTAACACGAGACAATCCAACCAAGTCTACAGGTAATGGCCCTTCTCTTAGATGAGAAGACGGAATGGGCTTCCTAAACCCGACCAACATGAGTTTTGAGAGCAGGGAAGGCGTTTGTGTCAGTGGCTGACAACTGCACCGCCCCCATGGAGATGCAGCACAGAGCTGGAGCAGGCTCCAGGCGATCTGAGATTAATGGTCAGGTTTGAGCACGAAGCCGTTCTGCAGTCTGCACCGATGGGGACGCAGGCATAACTACGCTCGTGCCAAACCAGGAAAAAGTTTTTATATAGCACTGTAAAACAATGTCATTGCCTTCACTTTGGGAAACTCAGCCAAGAAAAGCAGCACAGGAAAGTGAGGAATCATGGAATCATAGACTGGCCTAGGCTGGAAGGGACCTTAGAGATTATTTAATTCAACCTCCCTGTCGTGGGCAGGGTCGCCTCTCAACTAGATCAGGCAACATATGGGGACCGAACCGGGATCGAACTCGCAACTTTGGTGTTATCAGCACCATGCTCTAACCTACTGACCTAACCGGCCCCCAAAAAAGGGACTGAGAGAAAACAAGGGAGAGAAAAAAAGAAATTAAGACAAAAATAATCTTTCTGAGGAAAAAAATAGCAATGAGTCCCTGCTATGCCTAAACCAATGGATACAGAGGGGGTGAGATTTTTAGAAATAGTTAGGAGACAGAGAGACAGCAAAACAAGTGGAATACCCAGCACTTCTCCCTGAAAGCAGGTTAACTTTTAGTTTTTTAGCCAAGAAGAGGAATTCACATCGCGCTACAGGTCCCCCCCTGCCGCCAGCCAGGAATCCCTTCTGCCTGACTCACAGCCACCCTGATGCAAATGCCAAGGAGGAGAGATGCTACAAGGAGCGCTTGTCAGGCTTTCTCCTGCAGACAGGCACTGCCACTGTCTAGCGTGATGCTGAAACACTGGCCTGCTCCTCGTCCCCTCTCGGCTCAGCTTTGAACAGGTCTTAGACATGCCTGGAAGAAGTAACTCAGTAGTAAAAAAAATCAAAAACCAGAGGCGGACCAAGGAGTATAAGATGTTCAAACTAAAGAGGTGCAGAGCAGCACCAAGACCTCTCACCAACTAGACATCATAGAAAAAAAGTTGAATGGAATAAAATAAAATAAAAGAATAATATAAAAGAAAATAATAAAATTAAATAAATAATGCAAAGCTGGACTCTTACCAGGTCAAATCTAGGGCTATGGAAGGAAACAAAGCATCAATGTCAGACACAATAACAACCTAATTAACAGCCCCCATCGTGTCGTGGGGAAGATGCCAGGTATCCCCTCAATTCAAAGCGATCCCAACTCTTTCATCTCCAGGAAGGTCAATCTCCCAAAAGAAAACCGTTGTTTGCAACAGCAGCTGTTTTCTTCTTAATCTTACATATAAGCATATATTTTTTCTCCCTGTCAGGATGTCAACAGGGCTTGGTTTCTTCTTCACCGATGAGCAATAAGTGTGAAAAAACCCATGGAAAAAAAAAAAAAAAATTCTGCGAAAATACCGAAATCCAGTTAACAAATCCCAAATTAAAAACATACGACTAGGCAGCACTTTCTTTTAGCAGTAAGACTACAAAAGGAAAGGCATGAAATGACAGTACAAATGAAAACTCCAAATTGCATTTCAAAAACATGCGCACACAAACACATACGCTCCACAGGCACACAGCCTAGGTGGGTATATAAACAGACTCCATGCAGTTTTATCTATTTTATCGTTATTAGATCCTGGTTTGGTATTATCTCTCTGTTGTTCAAAGGCACAGCCATCTGGCTACTGTCTGGCTGGTAAAGCACTTCAGGAAAAGCAGCAGACAACTCCTCTTTCCCAACCTGCTTAACTCTTGCAGCACCTGAAATAAATCAAAAAATATTGACTACCACGTGATTGCAGTAAAGGGGATTTTTGCTACATCTTGTCATAAACTGAAGTTCTTTGCTTTGCTGCAAACCCGCTTTATAAATCCGTGCTTCACACCATCTTGCAGAAGTGAAAATTATAATAAAGGTGCAGGTGAGGAGTGACACAAAAGTCTCATTTTGTTCAGTCCATCTCTTTGGTTGTCTCCATGCATGTGGACAAGTATGGCAGGTCTGAAATTTTCAGGCATCCAGGACTGATTTTCTTTTTCAAAACCTCTTTTTTTTGGGGGGGAGGGGAACAGGATTGCCAGTGGTCTTGCCTGCTTGCAGCTTCATGATCAACGGACTCATTTCACGTGCAAGTTCATGGCACGTGCTATTCCCAGCCCAAAGGGACAGACTGTTGACTTTTTAAAAATCTTCTGTACATAACTTTGTCCCTCTGCTTTGTCAGCTGTATCTCTGCTTCCATTTCTGTATCTATTAGGAGAGGAGAATAAAAAGTGAATATATAGTATTTTTATGCAGTCTTGCTGTCGTCAGCTCTTCAGGCTTCTGCTCTCCATGAAAGACTTGAGCACAGCATTTCTGGGAAAAAAAAAACAAACAAAAAAACGGAATTCCCTACCTAACCAACCAAACAACAAGCGTGTATATCCATGTCCACGGGAAGATCTTTGTCTCTCTGAAAACTCACTCCCAAATCTCTCTTCAAAGCAAAAAATAGCCAAACAAGAAGAAATATTTCTGTGAAATATCCTGTTTCAGCACAGTTCTGGGCACCAAGAGATTTAGGAGCTCTCAAGTTTAACTGGCTATAAAAGAGCCTGTGGTTGAAAGACAGTATTTCAAGAGTCCCTTAAAAGCCTTCCAGAGCAGAAAGGGGCCTTGGACTATCCACTCCCACATCCTCACCTGCATCATCAAGTACCTGGAGACCTGTGAGATCTGACCATAAAAGTGTTTCTGAAAATGGGATATAAGCTGTAAAAAAGCCCCCTGTGAATATTTTAATCCTGGTACAGTAACTCCCAAGAACTATCACCTGCCTACCCCATCGATGTTCTGCAGGCTTAATTCCTATTCAAAATACTGGATTTAGAAGGAATTAAAGCATCCTGAATGCACTTAGGGTGTGTTTATATAGAAAGAAAATCATGTATCATCACCCCACTACAGCCCTCAGCAGTCAGAGGAAGGTAAGAAACATCCCAAGAGCATTGTTTCTACTTCAGTTCATCTAAAGATGTGGCAAGAAACCAGCCTGGGGTCTAGATAAGAGGACACCCCAAAGCCAACCTCCTGCTCACCCAGCACATGTCAAAGACAAGGACCTTCCCGGTGAGTCCCACCTGCTTATAAAGCAGTTGTGGGCATCATTTCCATGATGTTCAATGATGTTACTGCTATGGAGGGGCGGGATTAGAGCCAGCACTTCGGTCTGGCCACTCTCTAGGTATGTTTGAAGTTCACAGTGGGTGGTGACTGTCACCTGGGAACGCGTGCTGCCAAGCAGAGGAGATGTGACAACAGTTGTGCTGGCCACTGCCCTGCCAGCCATCTGCTGAGATGGCATCGTGCCCGGCTGCTAGACAAGTGGGTCTTTGCCAGGGACAAAAGGGTCAAGTTTTTTCAGACAAACTAAACCAAATTAAAATTAAAAATAGCACCTGAGCCCCAGGAAGATGCTTCGTGATGAGGAAGAACTGAGAACGTTCCCCACTGTTGCAAGAGAAGAGCCATTCTGTCCATCCCCTGTGACTCTGTGGATTGGGACATGGATGACAGCAACAAATAGTCTCGAAGCAAAAAGTGTTAGTCTCTCTGACCCTGACCTTCCCTAGAAAAAAAGGTTATTTCACACAAGAAAGCATGTGCATTGCAGAAAGGCATGGAAACCAGACAATAAAACACATGTACTGCTTGGGATGTCACAACTAAAGGTTGTGAGAGACACATCCTGCTCTTCACAGCTTAAATGATGTTACTAACAGCATGACCTATGGTTCTTTAAGATTGTCTTCAAGACTGTTTTCTTCAGCACTGACATCCATGTGAGCAGAAGCAGTACTCCAAAGGGCAAAACCTGATCTCCTTCACTCTCCAGCCACTTCATTTCCTTCTCAGACTAGGGAAGAAGTTGGAGGCAAGTCAATATGTCTGTGATGGCAACTTGTACCAAATTCCCACAGTAACATGACAAAAGAAATTACACTTTCTTCAAGTGCTTCCTTAGACTAAGCAACCATCCAGGGAGAAGACAGAGGAGCATCCATGGAAGATCTACATCTACATAACTGTCCGTTGTGGTTTTATTTTTAAGTGCTTCCTTTTGTGGTGTTTTTTTTTTTTCAAGTACTTCCTTCACAATTTAAAAGCAAGTTTACACTTTGCTGCATTTCTCTTGTGCAGATGTCCAAAAATTCTGGCACAAAGCTCATGGGCAGTTCTACTGGAGGATTAGCTCAGGGCAGAAATAGCTCAGCTCAAAGGATGGCCAGTGCCAGATAAGAGCAATGCCTGTGAGTTGCAAACCAAGAAACTGCAGTGGCTAAAGAGAACCCTGTCTTAAGGGAGTAATAAGATTTAAAAGCAAGGGAAAACTCCACAGCTCAAGAATGGGGAGGAGGAAGCTTTTTCTGGCGAAATCACACCAGCTTCAAACTTGGGGATATAAACCCCAAGGGAAATGCAGCAGCAATAGGTTCAGTATGTGAGCAGGAATCCTTCTACAACCCAAATCTTTCATCCGTGTAATGAAGAAAAAAACTCATTTTCTGCAGAGGATGAAACACTGTGTGGACGGGATAGGGCAGAACTGTCCTTCAGCCACTGCAGAGGCAAGAGACCATAAGCTTTCCATTTCCCACCACC
>NW_009732242.1:15727-16194 GCF_000703405.1 Apaloderma vittatum | reverse complement strand
TCAGCAGCACAAGGGGTGAGCAGGAGGAGAGCTGCCAAATGCCACCAACTTCACATTGTTTTCCGGGCTAAGCTCATTGCATTTGGTCGCTGATGTACAAATCAGCAGGGATTTGATTTATTCCTCCTTCTACAGCCTGGGATCAGGAAGCGAAGCAAAATCTGTTTTACAGACTTTTACAGAATCACATATACATGCCAAACGTTACACTTCTTCCACCCCACAACAACCATCTGTAGGAATGTCATTACCTGTAGCCACATAAACAACTGCTAAAGGTGTTTTGGTTGACAGCTGCCTGAACATGAGCCAGCAGTGTGTCCACGTGGTCAAAAATGCCAAGAGCATCCTGGCCTGTATCAGAAATAGTGTGGCCAGCAGGGCCAGGGCAGGGCTTGTCCCCCTGGACTCGGTACTGGTGAGGCCACAGCTCGAATCCCGTGTTCAGTTTTGGGTCCTTCAGGGCA
>NW_009732242.1:0-15675 GCF_000703405.1 Apaloderma vittatum | reverse complement strand
CCTGGCCTTAAAAACTTCCAGGGATGGGGCTTCCACCCCCTCTCTGGGCAACCTGTGCCAGGGTCTCACCACCCTCATGGGGAAGAACTTCTTCCTAACATCCAATCTGAACCGACCCATCTCCGGCTTCAATCCATTCCCTCTAGTCCTGTCACTACCCGACATCCTAACAAGCCCCTCCCCAGCTTTCTTGTAGCCCCTTGAGATAAGGGAAGCCACAATAAGGTCTCCTCGGAGCCTTCTTTTCTGCAGACTGAACAGCCCCAACTCTCTCAGTCTGTCTCCACAGCAGAGGTGCTCCAGCCCTCTGATCACCTTGCACTTGGCCCTGGTGAGGCTGTACCTCAAATCCTGTGTTCAGTTCTGGGCTCCTCAGGACTAGAAAGACGGTGAGGTGCTGGAGCACGTCCAGAGAAAGGCAATGAAGCTGGTGAAGGGTCTGGAGCACAAGTATTCTGAGAAGCAGCTGGGAGAAGTGGTGTAGTTCAGGCTGGCAAAAAGGAGGCTGAGGGGAGACCTTCTTGCTCTCCACAACTACCCAGGGTGTGGGTGAGATGAGGGTCAGTTTCTTCTCTCAGGTAACAAGTGATAGGACAAAAGAAAATGGTCTCTGGTTGCATCAGGAGAAGTATAGATTGGATATTAGAAAAAAAATAGAAAAAAAATTCTTCGCCAAAATGGTTGTCAAGCACTGGAATAAGCTGTCTAAGGAAGTGGTGGAGTCACCGTCTCTGGAGATCTTTAAAAGACACGTAGATGAGGTGCTTAGGGACGTGGCTTAGCGGTGGGACTGGCTTTGCTATGTTAATGGTTGCACTCAATGCTCTTAAAGGTCTTTTTCACCCTAAAGGACTCTATGGATCTACGAATCTCAACCATTAACATCCAAGTCTAACATACAAATTCAAGGAAGATCTGCAACATCTACGTCTAACATCTAATTTACAATCCTTCCCTGCTCCTAAACTCTCTCTATCTACACAAATTCACCTTAATCCCCAATCTACCTTCTCACATTTGTTTCGTTCTACCTCGCTGTTGATCTTTAATCCCCACCCGCTGCCAACATCTGTCTCCAAACAAACATCAACTTGGAAGAAAAGTGAGTCAGCAATGATATTTCTGGACTGACAGCATGGAGAAAAGCTTTGTTCTTGTTTTCCACTCAACTCAAATTTTGTTTGTGTCATACATATGTGGGTCAGCTTTGTCCACCCCTCCATAATGTATCAAAGGAGTCTGCAGATGTTCTGTAAATAAATACAGCCTTAATAGTTCGGTTGTAGAACAGAAATCCACAACTGCAGTATTTTGGTATTTGTATAAATCTCCATTCCCACTTTGCTGGCAGAAACAAATATTTGGAAACTCGAATTGTGTCTTCAAAGAGAAAAAGCAAAAAGTCCATATACATAAAATATGATAAATTCTGTTTAGTCTATTAAGATATATTTTCCACCTTGAAGAGTTTAATTAATTAGATAACATTAGGCAGCAGGAAAGGAAGGAAACAAGAAATCAAGGAGGTTAAAGAGACTTGCACAAGACCACACTACAGACCAGTGGCTGAGGTGACCAAGATTTACAAGTTACACACTTTCAGGTCCAGAGCCTTGAAGTTTAAAAAGATTTTCCTCCTATGCAAAAAAAACAACAACAAATAAATCCACCAAAACAAACAAACAAAAAACCCCACTGTTCTTCATTCAGTACTGAAACACAGTGACCTGCAGCTCCTAGAGTCAGTATTTTGGATGTGCTTTCAGGAAAGAAATAGCTATGTCCATGTCAAATAGGAATTAATCTCAGTACAAGAAATTTTACAATAGATTATTATTTACCAACTAGGTTTAAAACAGATTTGTGTTTATCCATTGCAAAATGCAAGCCTTAGCTCTGTCTTTACCTTAGAGCAGTAAAGAAGCACATCATCTTTTTTTTTAAGGGGAGTAGGTGATTCAGGTCAAGCTATGCTGTAGGATTTTCCATGGCTACGCAAGCAAATCAGGAAAAAAATCTCCCTCCTTGGAGGCTCAAAGATCTAGAGGTGAGAGCAGGAGTGACGGACATGTATGTGCTCCCCAAAAGCTCAATGACCCACTGGGCGATGAGCTGCATCCATGCACAGAGATTTGCCAGCTGCTTGGTATTTTTTTGGTTTTGCTCATAAGACTGGATTTAAATACAATCCAACCTGGCAAATACACCAAGCTCCATCCCACTCAGCATGTCCTGCAGCACCCATTTTTTAAATTACAACTGCGCAGGTCGCAGAGGTTAAGTTTTCCCTCCCTAAATTTTATCCCAGGTTTCAGATTCTTTTTATTTGTTCACTGTTACAGCCAAAATCCCAAGTAGAAATCTTGCAGCAATCCCTAGAGCATTATGAGTTAATATAAACTTGCCTTCCAGACGAAGATCAAGGTGTAGCAGCACAGCCTCACCCACGCTAACAACAAGCTGTGCCAGTGTCTGATTTGTACCTAGGGAATGCCTGGGACAAAGCAAAACCACGCCAGATACTATTCAAATGCCGAATAATGTCCATTCCCAACTTTACCGGCGTTAATACGGCACTAGCAGAGGTGACAGAGCGTGCACACAGTCACTCATTGCACGTTAACATCCTTGCAATCCTACCCAGGAGATACCAAGCTGAATTTAATTTCAACCTCACTCGGTCTCGTGACATGTGTTTTAAAAAAAAAACCAAAACACAAAAGACACTTTTTAGCAAGCCATAAAGACAGTAAAAACTGACAGCACCTTCCAAAGAAGGGACTTCAACACAGAGTGGACAAATTCATGCTAGCAATGATAGCCTGCACCTGGACAACACCTTTTTTCAGTGATATTTAAGGGCTCTCCCCTTCATACTGTGGCAAGGGAGTTGTAGAACCTCAGGAAAAATGCTGGTCAGAGCATTCAGCCTGTCTAAAGCCCCAGGGAGATGACTGGGTGAACCAAACTAGGATGCAGACACTGCCCCAGAAGCCCTGGACATGTCACATAGAGATCAAACCCACAAATAAGTACTTCTTGACCTGATCTACCACCGATTTTAGAGTATAACCACCCTGCTAACACATCTGCATGGCACAACAAGCATGGTCATCCATCGAAAGTTATGGAATAATCCTTCTACTCAATTCCAACTGTGTCTTGCCTCAGGAAGCCTTATTTGTAGGCACAGCTTAAGAAAATAGGCTCGTGATCCAAAAATCTGATGATGCTGAGATGCAAAGAACAGAATGCAAAGCCCAGGGTGCAATCCTAGGGACAGAGGGATGCAGAAAATGTTATGGAAGCCTTGCAGCACTTGCAGGTATTTTGTAACACAGCCAAGCACTCACCCATGGCTTTGCTGGACAAGGGCTCTAAAGCAAAGAGCTCTCTGCTCTCTGAGCTGAAGAAGTGCTCTTGAGCAACTAAGAAAGTTGGCAAAGAAGAATTGGATTGAACAGACAGCATTAAATCTCAGGGGTGTTCATGTCTTGTCCAGGTACGAATAGCTTAAACAAGAACTGACACAAACATTGCGTGAGGCGATAACTGAGTTTTACTTTTTTGATAAAACTTAATTTATTTTTTTTTCATTTGAGACAAGGAAAAACCTCTGCTTACTGGCTTCTGCCAGAGGTCAGCTGGCTGCAAGAGTAGCCAGAAGCAAAAAACATTGAGTTGTATTAATGTCAGGAGCTGAAACTAAAGTAGAGGACATGCTCTTCTCCTTTAGGGAAATAGATTCACCTGGAAAGACATCCCAGGAGGACAGCCTCAGGTCTGGGATTGATGGCCACGCATCCATTGCGAAACTAAAAGGACCACCAGCACGTTCCTTCTGCTCTGCTTTCTTTATTAAGGTACCTCTACCCATAAGATGAGCAGACTACGGGGTAAGGATCTTAAATTATTTCTAATTTGGCCGTAATTGAGTGGAAAATGGAGCAAGCTATTCTGAGAGAATGAGATGTTTAAATGCATTTCCAGCTGAACAATGCCTAAGGAGCATCCAGCGTCTTTGCTTTCTGGTTTTCTGTGAAAGACTGGGAACACCAACATCAATTTTACATGTTTATTGTAAAATGGCTTTGGATGACCCAAACTAGCAAATCAAATTGGAGAGGGGGGCAAACAAAAAAAAGTTTATCTTTAGCCAAGAGGTTTTTGCTTTGTTGTGTTGTTGTTGTTGTTGTTTTTTAACTATCAAGTTGTCAGCTCACCCTCAGGTATTTCATTAAAATATTTATTTATTCCAGTGGTGTGTTCTGGCTTTGCCAGTCATATAAATAAATGCATAACCATTTAACTTCCCTGAAATACTGAGATTACGGTAAAATGTTTATTATAATGCTAAAAGTGCCAGAAGGGATAGGGCAGAGGTTTTCAAAACAGTTGCAAAGTTAATTTGTGCATAGGAGTTAATTCTCCTGGCAATTCCTTTTGCTATAACATGTTGTTCATTATTCTTTAATATGTTTTCTTATGTTTAGGCTTATTAATACATTAAATCACTACTAAGATGTTTAAGAAGTGGATGTAAAGCAGAGAATATCCTCTAAATTTAGTGAAACTGGACTAGAGAAATAAATTTCCTGTGTTTGGAAGTCTTGCACAATAGCAAAGAAATAATACAAAATAATTCCTCTATAGATGTCACAAAAAGCTTTTTGAGGTTGCCTAGCGGAAGAGCTCATCTTATTACGATTTTTTTTTGTATTGTTTGCATCTAGACTTTGACCTGCCCTTTATTTCAGGCCAATTAATGACTTTTTTAATACAAAACTGGACTCCTCTACTTCTGTGTCCCCATGAATTCAAGAAAATATGATAGGACCTAAGACTTCGAAGTGAAAGTCAATCATTAAGATTCCCAGAAACTTTTTACACTTTTTGGCAAGTCATTTATTTGTTTAGAGCTGTATAGAAGAGAGTCAAGACCATTCTCTTTACAGTCCAAGTGGTCACCTTGGAGTAGTATTTGTGCAACCATCCAGCCATGGCAGATAAAAGGTCACCTTTTAAGTCCTTCCCTCCATTCTACACTTGACGGGACTCCATCTCAAAAGCATGCTTTGGTTATATTACTGAATGGGACTAAGACACAGTCCAATCCTTCAGTTTTAAAGGCTTAAACTTTTGGAAGAAAACACCTCTAATATTGCACAGTAGCTTTGAATCTCCTCAGAAGATTCAATGTTTTTGTTCTTGCTTTCTGGCACCTGTTCTTAGCTTAGAGCTCTACACTAAGGACATAGAAGTGCATGGTTCCATCTCTCGTTGCTCCAGTGAGGAACAGTTGTCACAACCAGACCTAGACCATCTTCCAGACCCTTTGGACAACACCTCATGCTGCAGTGACAAAGAACTTCAGTGTCCCTTTAACAAAGTATCGCAAATATTGGAAGTAATTTCAGAAGTTAATGCAAGAACGAAGCAGTATTCAGGTCTCAATTCAGCAAAAGGATTAAGCACCTGCTTCATGTTAATTAACCTCAAGGGGTCTCCTTGTGTGCTTAAGAGTTTGTTATGTGCTTCGGCACTTTGCAGTATCAAGGAGTGGAGCTGGCAGTGGATTCCTTCGCATGGTTTGCCAGAAATGTGGAGCTGCAAGGAGCTGGTTTGTACATACAGAATCACAGAATCATAGAACCAGTCACAGAACCATAGGACCATAGGATCCTAGAACCATAGAATCATAGAATCAAAGAACCATAGCACCATAGAACCATAAAACCATAGAACCACAGAATCATAGAATCATAGAACCATAGAACCATAGAATCATAAAACAGTTTTGGTTGGAAGAGACCTTCAAGATCAGCAAGTCTAACCTTCGTCCTAGCCCTATCAACACCACTAAACCATGTCTCTCAGCACATCTGCCCCTCTCTTAAACACCTGCAGGGATGGTGACTCAACCATCTCCCTGGCCAGCCTGTTCCAATGCCTGACAGACCTTTCATAAAGAAATTCTTCTTAATATCCAACCTGAACCTCCCCTAGTGCAACTTAAGGACATTTCCCCTTGTCCTATCACTTGCCACTACAGAGAACAGACTAATCCCCATCTCGCTACAACCTTCTTTCAAGTAGCTGTAGAGAGTGATAAGGTCTCCCCTCAGTCTCCTCTTCTCGAGGCCAAACAGCCCCAGATCCTTCAGCCATTCCTCGCACGACACATGCTCCAAATCCTTTACCAGCTTGGTAGCCAATATCTGTGCCCTCTGCAGCAGCTCAACATCCCTCCTATAGTGAAGGGCCCAAAACTGGACACAGCACTCGAGGTGAGGCCTCACCAAAGCTGAGTACAGCGGCATGATCACCCCCCTGCTCCTGCTGACAGCACCATTCCTGATCCAGGCCAGGATGCCGTTGGCCTTCTTGGCCACCTGGGCACACTGCTGGCTCCTGTTCAGCCAACTCTCCATCAACACCCCCAGGTCCCTCTCTGCCTGGCAGTTCTCCAGCCACTCCTCCCCCAGCCTTTAGCGCTGCTGGGGGTTGTTGTGGCTGAAGCGCAGGAC
Organism: Apaloderma vittatum; assembly: GCF_000703405.1. Taxonomy (NCBI): domain Eukaryota; kingdom Metazoa; phylum Chordata; class Aves; order Trogoniformes; family Trogonidae; genus Apaloderma; species Apaloderma vittatum. The sequence goes on along the minus strand of NW_009732242.1, from coordinate 9,148 downwards.
TTAGCATTTGGTCTTATTGAAACTCACGTGACTGGCCTTGTCCCAGCGATCCAGCCTATCCAGACCCCTCTGCAGAGCCTCCCTACCCCCAAGCAGATTGACACTTCCCTCCAGCTTGGTGCTTCTTGAGTGAGTTTTGTCTACAGAGCATCTACCCCAGCTTTGGCCACTGGACCTGTGTCTCCAGCAGAGGTTCTGCCACCCCCATCCCACCAAAGGGGTCATGACTGGAATGAACATCTGACCCTCCAAGCAGCACATAAGCTCTGTGACTTTGCCAGCCTGGAGGCAACAATGAGCTCCATGATGGGTTTTTTAAGGACAAATAATCTTCCAGAACTGTTAGGAGCTAAATAGGATTAGAGAGGTATTAAGAGGGTGGAAGGATGGTCCAACCACTAAGACAGGACAGAGACAGCCTTGTCAGTACTTAGACAGGACTTTCCACCCAAGAGTTGGTTGGTGTACCACAGTGGCAAGCTGGTGGTAGAGAGGGGAGAGCAAAGAGTTATAGATCCAATTCCTGGAAAAATGTAGGAACAAATCATGTAACAAGAGCTAAGTATCGAAATGATAATGAGGTGATATATACCCAGCAAACACTGCCAAGAACAACTCGCGTGGATTAATCTAATTTTGTTCTGTGAGAAGATAACCAACCTAGCAGACAAGGAGAAAGATGCACGTGCGATATATCTTGAGGACAACTCTGGCCAGTGTCCTGTACACTATCTTCACGAGCACCTGAAGGAAATATGGTCTAGATGAAGTCACAGAAAAATTAAGCACTGACCTAATAGTCCTTTCAGCACACCAAGAAACATTGCACCTCTGGAATATGAGATTACCCTCACCCCATCAGACCTGAGGGCACAGTTAGGTGAATAATAGAAATGTTACAAATTTCCTGGTTTATGGCATTTGAATTCACACTGTTTGAATTCCCTGACCTCTATGCCTCCCTGTGCACAGCAGGTTTTGTTCATATTCCTCACAAAAAGATGGGGTTTGGAAGGTGGGTAGAACACGGTAGAGAGTCATATTGCACACATCAAAATCATGAGAATTCAGGATTTAATTTCTACTGCTGTACACTGTTTAGTTTCTGTTTATTTCAGACATGTCACATTACTTTAAAAAAAATCCACATATTTTGATGTAATTTCAAGCTTTTAATTTCTCAGGTTAAAAATGAAAAAAGAAGGAAAAATTAAAAAAAAAAAAAAAAAGAACTTTCCAACTTGCAACATCAATGCACAGCTGAAGCCCAGAGAAGCTCCTACAGGGAAACACGCAAGCACTTGCTTTTACATGGATTTTTGAGATCAGAATGAGGGTATGAACTGTAGAAAGCTGATGGAGGAGGTCTTAAGTCACGCAGGAACATGGCTTACTCCTCCACTTGCCACTCCTTGCTGTTCTTCACTGGTCAAGGGATGATACTCTCAATCCACAAACATTATTCCAAGTAATCTTTGTGGTCTCCCTTGTGAAAAAACTTAGTGTCTGATTTCTGATTTCTGATATCTGATTTCTGCTGAGCACAATCTCTTTCCTTCCAACAATTTCTAATAGAAAAAAAATAATGAGAAAAAAATATATTCAGGTTTGTTTGTTTGTTTTTTTTCTTCAAAAAGGCCTGGATATCATAGAATCATAGAATGTCTTAGGTTGGAAGGGACCTCAGAGATCATTTAATCCAACCTCCCTGCCATGGGCAGGGATGCCCTTAACAAGACCAGGTTCCTCAAGGCCTCATCCAACCTGGCCTTGAACAGCTCGAGGGAGGAGGCATCTACAACTTCTCCGGGCAATCTATTCCAGAGTCTTGCCACCCTTGGAGTGAAGAATTTCTTCCAAAGATCCAATCTAAACCTGCTCTCCTTGAATTTAAATCCATTTCCCCGTGTCCTATTGCTGGACACTCTTCTAAAAACTCCCTCCCCAGCCTTCCTGCAGGTTCCCCTCAGGTATTGGAAAGAAGTGCTAAGGTCCCCCCAGAGTCTTCTCTATATCTATATCCAGCAACATCACCAAAAAAAAAGTTTGAACTAGAGTTATCTGACACCCAGGAGTCCCAAGAAAACCAAATTCTCAAAAAAGCTGCCTCCAGGGTTCCTGCCTAAATTGCTGGAAATGGAGGCTGAGGATCTCTCTAATTAGAGTGGTCAGCAAGGGCAACCGTCCGTGGCCCTACACTGAGCTGTAAGTCCATCCATCATCACGTCAGCCCTGGGCCGAGGGAAGCACCTTTAAGTAATTAATCTTTCCCGGCCTGGGGAGCGCGTTTGCATTGAGCGTGGAGGAAACGCAGCCAAGATGGACGGACACGCGTTAGGATAAGCTCTGTGATAGGATCACCCTTTATTAAAAAAACAAACACACAAAACCCGAGGCCCCTTTTCTTTGCTCTCTTTTATGAAGTTAAAGATTTCAAAAACGAAGGCCCCAGAGGTTCTTCTTTTCCCCATCTCACTGTATGACCACTGGTATTGACAAGCAAGGGGCCGGTTAGCTCAGTTAGTTGAGAGTGGTGCTAACAATGCCAAGGTTGCGGGTTCAATTCCTGTTCAGTCCCCATGTGTTGCCTGATCTAGTTGAGAGGTGGCGTCCCTGGTGACAGGGAGGCTGGATTAAAATGATCTCTACGGTCCCTTCCAGCCTAGGCCATTCCATGATTCTATGATTCTAAGCCTCCAGCTCCTTGGGCGAGCTGCGGTTGCCGAAAGCTGCTCCTTCTTTGCATCTGACTTCCATGCTAATTTATTACCAAAATTCTATTAATCAGTGCCATCCCCACCCCCTTTACTGTTGCAGGATCTCAGGGTTTTCTGCTGGATGCCTGAAAATTACCGCTAGACCACATGCTACCATCAGACAGTAACTATCTGCAAGGATGCTGGTACCTGGTTTTATTTACTTATTAGATATAGAAAGAAGAAGAAGTTTAGAGCATGCACAGAACATGTCCATCAAGGTCTGCCCCTGCTGTGAGCAGACATACATACGCCAGCAGGAAGGCCATGCCCTTCTGTTCCAGCCATACCATGATCTAATACAGTGAGTAGTTTTTCTTAGCAAGCCAGTCATCCATCTTCCAGAAGCAGGAGGCAGACGATTAGTGTTGCATTACCCTTTCCTGACACCTAATTAATGACAATATTTGGGGATACTAGAGCAAAAGACATCGAGCATCTGTTATTCAGTCTCCCATGGCAAAGGGGCACGGGGAGCTACGCAGGTTCGGATGAACAACTCTGAGACACACAGAAAGGAGAAATGTTTCTCCAAGTTGCCCCTGGCCAACACAATCAGGTTCCTTCCCTTGCAATCCTTTCTACAGGGACTAAGAACCACAGTGTCTGGAAAGTCTGCAACCAATTTTGGCTTGCTGGGAAAATCAATACCAAATGACCTTGGAGATGTGTCCGTCACAATGCCACCTGAGATGACGTGTGCATGCATGGAGGGGAAGCCAGCACTTGACTCCAAGACATAAGCCAACATGTAAGGTCAACAAGGGTAGATGATGCGTTGAAGGACAAGGGTTAGTGGTGTTCACAGGGCTAAGAAAAGATGGGACTCAACAGTCTTGAAGGTCTCTTTCAGCCAAAATTGTTCTATGATTCTATGATTCTACAATTCTATGATTCTACAATTCTATGATTCTACAATTCTACGATTCTATGATTCTATGATTCTATGTTTTTATGTTAATAGGCTCCAGCTCTCTGGAGAAAGCTTCTGTTTCTACATCAGCTGATTTTTTGCAACCCACTGAGGGTGGCTTCAGCATTGGTAACCGGCAAACGATGGGCAAGCTGGGTACAATGAGGTACCTCTTTAAATATTTAGAGATTGCAAGTGTCTTGAATTATTCCATGCATTTGCATTAAAAATAGTGGTCCTTTCATACAGCACAATGAGTATTCATGGAGTTTTTTAACCTAAACTACAATGCACTGAGATTCATCATTTGTCTAGTCCACATTTCAATTCTCTTTTCTTATGGTTCTTTCATTGTGCCCAAGTATCCCATTCTTCCTTTCTTTTATGCCTTTAATTTTGCCTTGTAGAATAGCCTAAAAATCACTATTTACAATTGAACAGACAACTCACACTTACTTCAAAGAAATCATAATTACACCCAAACTCATAAGAAAACAGAAAACCAAGAGAAACCTCTCTGGTTCTTTTATATTTCCATCTAGAGGGAATAGCTATTTGCAAAACAATGAAGTATTTCCCAGAGAACATTTGCAACCCTCAAAACCTAAAAACCAACTCAGGCTGCACTAATGAACAGCCCAGTCAAAATCAAAGGCAATTGAAAAAGGAGGTGATGTTCTTCCCCCGTGTAAAGAGATAACGCAAGCCCTTTGCCATGTTACAAAGTCCCCTTTCCTGAAGCTTCTGCAGAAAGTTCATGTCTGAATTCCCGGACACGTCTACACCATAGCCACTACAGCCTCACCAGACCCTGGACCAAAACTGAATCTAAGAATACGCTCCGGCTAACAAGGATCACCGAAAGCCAGATCAGATTAACCCAGATCCAACTCTACAGTGATTACCGATTAGGATTACGATGTGGTGCACATCTGGGCATCTGGTCTTATCTGCCCATGGCCACGTGGGATAGATTCTGGAACAGCAGCTCAGAAGTAGGCATGAGCCAGCCCCATGTCAACAGGGACAACTGCTGCTCTACCCACTGTTCTTCCGGCAGAGGATTTCTTCTACAACTTTCCCATGTCAAGACGAGGACATAGCAAAGTTAAGACTTTCAGCACACAAAAGCAGGAGGTTATAATCATTTTACAACAGTTACATCATGAGTTTGCTTTTATGAAATGCTGCTTTGACTGGCACATTTGGGACCATTTCAGATACCCAGGATGACACCTGGATGTTTTTCTCTTTCTACTTTAGCATTTTTAGAGTCCTTTGGGGAAAGGAGGAAAAGTAAGGAAAGCACATCTGGTCTTTACTTAAAAACATGCAAAAAAAAATAAAATAAAATCCACAGCAATCTTCAAGTCATTGTTTATGGTTTCAGTATTTCCCGAGCAAGCTTTTTACCCTGTTTGTCACATCAAGCGCATTACCCAGATTCAAGCAACTTCCACAGCAGTTAAGATATCCTCTGTGGAAGCACAGCCCTTCATATATTTTCACTTCCTGCTCCCACCATCAGCACGCCACACAACAACCACTTAGATAATCTTCTTGCGAAGGTGCTGGCGAGATGAGGAAAGACATGAACCGGCCTAGAGAATATTCCATGTTTCTTCTAATCCCGGAAAATACCTCCAATATCCTCACCAGTGCAACTCTTCCACGTTGCAGCCTCAAGTCCTGAACACACGTGTCGGGTCTGGTTGAGATGGACTAAATTTTCCCAATCCCATGCCGCAGCTAGAAAATCCCACGGTAGCTAGAAAAGCTGGTGATAACACACCAGTGTTTTGGGTGGTGCCAAGCAGTGCCCCACAACACCAAGGCTGTCTCTCCAACATTCCTTCCCAGTCTGGGGGCGGGCAACATCTTGGGAGGGGACAGAGCCAGGAGAGTTGACTCAAACTGGCCCAAGGGATATTCCACACCATATGACCTCTACTCAGCAGTAAAAGTAAAGGAGAAGGAGGGGGGATATTTATTATTACAACATTTGCCTTCTGGAGAAAGCACTACCTGTATGGAAACACTACTTCCCTACAAGTGGCTGAGACACTGCCTGCCCATAGGAAGAAGAGAATAAATATTTTTTTTTTTCCTTCGCTTCCACACACAGCCTTTCCTTTTCCTTTATTAAATTGCCTTTACCTTGAGCCATGAGGCTTTTTCCATCTTGTTTTCTCCCCACGCCATCCTGCTGAGGAGAGGAGTGATAGAATGCCTTGGTGGGCACCCAGCATCCAGTCAAGGTCAACCCACCACAGCATGGAAAGACGCGCTGCCTCATTGTACAACTCGAGTCTAACAAAAGCTTGGTTTTTACCTTTGAAAACTAGAAATGAGTTCTGGAGAGAATGTGGTATTTATACACCAGCCACACTGAACCCGAGCAAGTAAAACTTCAGTCCCCAGGGAGTCAAGTGTAATAAATTCCAGCAAGAGATCAATACTTTACCGAGAGGTTGATAGCCTTGTCTCGAAGGGCCTCCAAATGGATTCCTGCTCCCAAATCCACTCCCATCAATGGATCCATAAGACATTTTCTAGAAAGCAATGGATGCGGGATTATACTTCAAACCTAAGAAAATAGAGAAAAAGGCAGATAGAGCACTGTTAAAAGTCAGTTAACCCCTCGTATTCCAAGAAAAAAGATTTTTTAAAAGCAAATGAAAAAATACAGGACTACCTCCAACCTTCAGGATGCTCATCCGTGAAAAAGAAAAGCACTAAAATCCAGGTCTCCTGGACAACAGCTGATCTTGGGGGCAAACAAGTCATTTGACCTGACTGCACCTTACTTTCTCCAGTGACAAAAGGCAACCATTTATCTGTTTCAGTCATGACGAGACTTTTAATTCCTTTCTGTTCACAAAGTTCTTCGAGGTCCTGAGCTGGTAGGCAAAGACGAGGCACTCAATCAGGAAAAAAAAAAAGGTAATGCTGTCTTCTGGAACATTATCGCTACATAGCTGGCTAGGAGTCTATCCATCATACTGCAGTCTTGATAAGCTCTCAAAAGAGACAGTTTACTGCTATATTATAAGCTCCTGGCCCTCTAGTATAAATATTGGAGCCAGAGTTATTTTTTCCCTTGCTGGTTAAAAAAAAAAAAAAAAAGCTACAAGGCCTAAGGTAGCAGCAGCAGAATGAAATCAATGCAGCACTGTCAGTGAAAGACTGCTTCTTTCCACTTCATACCTCCCTATTGTCTTCACCACAGGCCCCAAATACTCTCCAAGCATATCAGCAAAGTCCCAGGACGCTGATATTAAAACTAGCTGAACCCTAAAGGAGGAGATGACAATGGCAAAGGAAGAGAGGAAGTAAAGGTCCTGCATCAGTTGGGGCATGGTACAAGACCAACCAAACACAGCGGCTGTTTCCTTACACCAAGACTATGAAAAAATGTTCCGAACAAGGAAAATCCAGAGGCTAAGAATAGAGACTCCTAGAAAGAAGTAAATTATAATGTTGCCTGCTGGGTAGATCTTCGTCAAGCAGAGATGCAGTGATGCTGCAGCATAGCAGGACATGCTGGTGTGATGACTGGGAGTAACACCTGCCTTCCATGAGGGAGTTGCTGTGTCTGCTAAATATCACTCATCGGCTGAAGGACAATCAAAAAAAAATGGGCCCAAAAGCATCTCCAACAAGGCTGTGCAAACCCTAAAATCATTCTAGGATTCTACAGAATCATACAATGGTTTGGGATAGAAAGAACCTTTAAGGGTCACCCAGCCCAACCATCTTGCAGTGAGCAGGGACATCTTCAACTAGACCAGGTTGCTCAGAGCCCCGTCCAACCTGACCTTGAAGGTTTCCAGGGACTGGGCTTCTACGACCTCTGTGGGCAACCTGTTCCAGTGTTACCTCATTGCAAAAAAATTTCTTCTTCTAAGACCTAGTCTAAATCTCCCCTCTTTTAGTATGAAAACATCACCCTTTGTTCTATCACACCAGACCCTGCTAAAAAGTCTGTCCTCATCTTTCTTACAGGCGCCCTTTATTGAAAGGCTGCAATGAAGTCTCCCCAGAGCCTTCTCTCCTCCAGGTTGAACAACACGACTCTCTCAGCCTGTCCTCACAGGGAAAGTGTTCCAACCCCTGATCATTTCTGTGGTCTCCTCTGGACCCACTCCAACAGGTCCGTGTCTTTGTTGTGCTGAGAAAGATGGACAAGGAACAGATGAAGACACACTTAGGGAGTCTGCAACAGACACGGGATCAAATCTTGCCTCTCCCAGGTCTCAGGTTAGCTTACAACTACCCCACTAACAACCTCCACTGCAAAATGCAACCCAAGATCCAGCAAAACTCTCACTTGGGAAAATAAGGGCAGATAAAACAGTCACAGGAAAATTTCTGGGCAGGAATAAGGAGTAATCTTATTTTCTTTACCTCCTAGCATGGCTCCAGAGTAATGCCACTCTAAGGAGGGAAGCTGGACAACGAAACGGCTTAAAAACAGCCCCTGTACAGAGGTTGATCCTGACCCATCTTTCTTTTGTAGAGATAAGCAAGTGAAAGCATTTGCTGCCACCACTTCCCCAAGGCTACATACAACAAACGTGGAGTGAAAGTCTACACCGTGTTGTAAAATGACTTGATTACAACTGGGCAAGTGTTTCTTTGGCAAACACTGAATGCATCTATTTTTTCCCCAACAGAGTGGTGTGAAAGAGGGAGAGAAGGAAAGCTTTTAGAGCACTCCAAATGTTTTGTGTTGATTTATCATTTTCACAGCACGCTTCCATTTATTTTTTTTTTTCTCCCAAAACAGGCGGGGGGGTGGGGGAAAGACAACTGAAAATGAAATATTTTGTTTCAGTTTTTTTAGAAACAACCACCTCCCACCCCATCCTACTAACCCATTGAAATATCCCTTATTCACACAGCTAGAGAAACACACTCCTACCCCACAGCAATATATTGACGGGAAAACTCAACAGTAGATCTAAATACTTTTAATTTGATTGGCAATAAAAGCCTTTCCCTCCCCATCCCCATGGCACCTTCCAAGTCTTTTGTCTACCGCTCCTCAGGGAGACTTGTCCAATTTATTTTAAAGGCAGTTTGTACACATTGGAACAAGCATTGCCTAACATACTAGATATAGAAAAAATAAATAAAAAGAAGAAGAAGAAAACAGATGTTTTCACAGTTTTATCCTCATCATCTAAAATACAACTGAAGGAAGAACCACACCTAAGCCTGACTAAATGGACATTCGTCCTGCCAGAGGCGTGAATTTGTATTTTAATAATAGACAACTACTTCTTGCTTTGTATATCACGTAGAAGTCAATCATGCAGTGAATATAATAGTAGGATGTAGGATCTCAAGGAAAAGGTTGCTCCATGCTTCTTGGATTGAGAAAGACTCTGGCAGGCAAAACCAAGAGGGCAAAAGTATTTCCCCAGGGATCAGTGCTGGTCCAGCTTTGTTCAATATCTTCATCAACAACCTAGAT
>NW_009732241.1:0-847 GCF_000703405.1 Apaloderma vittatum | reverse complement strand
TTTGTCTTGATTATTTGATGACGTCAGTTCACTTAACCAGCATTAAAGTAATTGGGTTTCATAACTCATTACCCGTAATTCTTAATATCATGTGCTTTTGAGGAAAAAAAATCATACCTATGTAGCCGACAGTACCTTCCTCCGTCATCTCAGCGTGGGCATTCCCAGGGGAAGTTATGAGGTTCAACACAGCCAAGTTCCAAGTCCTGCACTTGGGTTACAACAATCCCTTGCAATGCTAGAGGCTTGGGGAGGAGTGACTGGGAAGCTGCAGAGTGGAAAAGGACCTGGGAGTGTTGGTTGACATCCGACTGGAACAGCCTGACCCGGGAAGTGCTGGAGTCACCATCCTTGGATGTATTGAAGTCACGTAGATGTGCTTAGGGACGTGGCTTAGTGGTGGGGGTTGCATTGCTGGGTTAATGGTTGGACTTAATGAAACTGAAGGTCTTTTCCTACCTAAACAGTTCTTTGACCCTAAGATTCTATGACATGGACCTACTTGAGCGGGTCCAGAGGAGGCCATGAAGATGATCGGGGCATGGGAACGCCTCGTCTTTGAGGAGAGGCTGAGAGAGCTGGGGTTGTTCAGCCTGGGGAAGAGAAGTCTCCATGAAGAATTTCTGCAGCCTTGCAGTACTTGAAGGGAGCTTCAGAGTAAAAGGAGAGAGACTCTTGATCAGGGAGTGCAGCAGTAGGATGAGGCGTAACAAATTCAAACTTAAAGAGGGAAGATTTAGATGAGATATTGGGAAGAGATTCTTTACTGTGAGGATGATGAGACACTGGCTCAGGTTGTCCAGACGTGGTCGAAGCCTCGTCTGGAAACATGGTCTGTGGTCTGCCT
>NW_009732240.1:0-7602 GCF_000703405.1 Apaloderma vittatum | reverse complement strand
CTGGCTGCTGGCCAGGGTTAAACCACAACATTTGGCCAAACATTTGCAATAACATATTACAATTTTTTGCATAGCATTCTAGATTTTCCAGTTTATCACAGATGCTGGTCACACAAAATGAGGAAATCCAGTTATGGAAGAGTTGCCAGTCCACCTATAATACAGCAAATAGGTACTTTAATTTTATCTCTAGGATGTATATAATTTCCATTTCTTGTAAGTATAATAAAACCTTAAAGTAAATGAACAGTAAGAAAGAAGCCCCCACATATCACAAAATTAGATAGGAAAAAGCACAAATGTATTTCACAATAAGCTGCTGGAGTTTTCAACAAGTAAGTATCAATTTCAGCACTGAATAATAAACTCATTTTCTCATCCATCTATATTACTCCATCTGATGTACATCAAAGAGAAGACTGGCAATTATTAAGACCTCTGGAAAATCTTTAGGTATATGCTTCAAGGATGCTTAGAAAATACTGAGACTAGTCTGAAATATTCTCTTATCTTCAGTTTCTATTTCTTTTTTGTTCTTTTTTTCCTGTATACTACTCTGCTTTCTACTCTGAACTCATTTTTACATTTGATATACAAGCAAGTATTTAATGTTACTTTACAAAAGAATAGCCATGAAATTGCCAGAGTTGGAGGTTTTCTTTTGTTTATTTATTGTTTGGGGTTTTTTTAACTGTGCTCTTCACACAGAGAATTTTTTGCTTGTTTTCTTCCATAGTGAATCTCCTTCAAAACTGTCTGAAACTTTTGGTATCGGAAAGTCAGGAAGAAAAGATGAAAATTCCATTTGCTCTTAGTCCTCCCCTTTTTTCTGTCAATCCTCCAGTTGTCTATTCAGAGAAATTTCTAATAAAATCAAATTCTGGATCAGCTTTATAATGACCTAATTAGTTCTTCAACAACAGTGAAGTACATATTTCTTCTAGAAAAAGACGAACTGGGGTTCAAGAGTCTCTCTTATGGAACCAGGACTTTACTTGGAGGTTTCCAGCTTTTAACTATGGCAAAAATCTGTGCCATTTCGCTTTCTCTCTCTTTTCTCTCTCTCATGGCCTTGATGAAAACTCTTGCAGTGTTCAGTCTAAACTTTTCCCTGCACACTTGCACGGTGTGACCTGGTGAGCACAAAGAAGTGTGAAATGTGATGAAGTAGGGAGATTCCCTGAGAGCAAATTTAATGGTAAATGTTGCTGATTCTCTCTCTCTCTCTCTCTCTGTGTATGATGGGGTGGGATGCAGAGAACAATTCCACTATCTGTTTAGCATAATAATGTGTTTTCATAGTACTGTAAATGCTTTAATTGGAAGGAAATATTCCTAAGGCAATGTTGTAAGTGGTTTCTTTACCTCATAAAAGGTTTTGTGCGTTTTCCATGAAAAACAACATATTTCATAGAAACAACAACTGAAACCATTAATTAGTTTCAATTTTAATTAAATTATGATCCCCATTTAACAGTGATTAAATTGCAATAGCTAGATAAATTAAGATAACAACATTTAGCTTAATTAAATTAGGTATGGTATTACTTCTTATTACTACTCTGAATGACTTACATAATGGAACTACAAATTTCCTTAGTTTATTATTTATTCATTTCTCTGTGCATGTAAATGTCCTTTCTCGCTAAAAGAAAATTATTAACATGATTACATCACTTCATTTTTTAAAAACTATTCATTTGAATTTCAAATGGTTTTCATCAGTAATGGAGTGCCTTTAAGGAAAAAAAATGTTTTTACTTGGAAGGTGGAAAGCAAGGTATTATATTTTAGAAGGAAAACCCCCTTTGAATAAGCTTTCAACATAGCAACAGATATACAGGTAAACGAGAGAGAGGTTTTTCCTCTTGGATAGAAAGCTCACCCTGTGAATTGCTTTCTCTTTCAGTTGTCTTTTCCTATTTCTGGTCACTGCCAGATATATAGCACTGGGCTGGATGGATTACTGATTTGAAATGGGGGTGTCATTTGCACAAGGTTTTGATTCTTTTGTTTTCTCCTAAAGGACCTTCCTGTTGTTTCTAATTCTATTCAGATCCTTTTTGACACCAGAATACCAATATATAACGCTAAAAGAATATGATTGAAATGTATGTTCTGCCAGAGGACACATCTAGGTTAGCACTTAAAACTAAGATTTAATCAGGAATTACAGCTTTTAAGTTGATCTTTCAACTTTCTCCATTTGCTCCGCATTGCTTCACACTGTGGAGCATGCAAATCGAATTGTTTTGGTTGAAAATGAACTGGCAGATGAGCTCAAGATGTTTGCCACTAACAGGCATCTTTCTAGATGTGGCCTAGAGCCCACACCAAAACACACACTATTTTGCTTTATCAGTTGTCCCTGATGGCACCATAAAGTTTGTCAATCTAGACAAGGTCATAAAAATGCCTCATTTTGTGCATGTGTATTGAAAGTTTTCTAATACGGGCAGTTTGGAGGATTTGACCTAAAGTCACTTACCTGTAATTTCTTACTGTTGCAAAGGCTGATGCTTGGGAGACATTTCACATGTAAACAAACCATGAACAATGCTTTTCTGGAAACAATAGGAATGGAAAAAAAATAAATAAAATCAGTTTGTTCACTTTTTTTTATTGAACTGGGTGGAGAAATAAACTATGTTCTAATATTTTTACAAGGAAAAACTCAATTTTCTTATTAAGAAGACTGTAATAGTGACCAAACCTAGTCGCTATCAAAAATTGAAGAATAACTTCTAGTTTTAAATATATGTTCTTAAACTCAATAAACAAATACAATTGCAAAGTGAGCTTAATTTTTAAAAAAATCATCAAACCAACCGGTAACTTCACCATCCTCATTTTTATTTATAGAAATGAAATGAAACTAGAAACCTATTTTCATTTCGTACACAGTTATTAGATTTTTTATTCCAAAGTTTACACCAAGAGCTTACTGCTGAAAATAGGTTTCGTTTTCTTAAGAAATAGAACCAGCCCACAGCAAAATAACTTCTGATACAGCATAGAACTTATTATATTTCTCCTTTAGTGTCTCCCTCTTAACCTGGATAGGTTTTCATATTTTTAGTAGTAACTGTAATGTTTTGGCTTTTTTCATGTAAACTGGTTTAACTTCTATTTACTGAGTTGTTTTATAAGTAATAATATGGTTATAATTATTCCCGCTTGTCTTACTGTGAAGAACTGCCCATCTTGCAATAGTACATTCTAGATTTTTTTTTGACTAAGTTTGATTTTGATACTAAAGTAGAAACTGGGTAATTTGGGTCAAACTTGAATTTGATAGAGTATGTTTACAGGTTGCATTACGTAGCCATATATGCCCAGCTTCCAACAAGATTTGTCAAACTAGGTGGCCAGAATGAAGAGATATTTCAGTTTTTCTATGGAGAGGAAAGGGTTGGTGGTTCATTCCCTTTTATCCTTCAAAGAGCTATCTGGAAATTAGAAACTGTAAGGGCTCCATCCCCCCAAAAAAGTTGTCTTTTACAGATCTGTTGCTTTTAGATGAAAGAGCCAATAAATCACAGAATTGAAATTGTTTGGGTATTGTACTTCATCAATTTTGATGCCCATTGATATATATATGTCTATTCATCTATGGGAAGCTTGTTCACAAAATAATGACAGACAGTAAGTCATGGGCAACGATGTGAAGGAGATGTGCCTGAGGACTGGAGGAAAGCCAATGCCTTCAAAAAGGTCAAGAAGTAGGGCCCAGGTAACTACAGATCAGACATCCTCACCTCCATACTTGCAAAGGTCATACAACAACTTATCCTCGGTTCTGTCTCTAGTCATAGGAGTAATGAGGGCTATTAGCAGCAGTCAGCATGGCTTTACCAAGGGGAAGGCATGTCTGACCAACATGAAAGTCTTTTATGAGGACATAACCAGGTGGACAGATGACAGCCATGCAGTGGACGTGGTTTATCTGGATTTCAGTAAAGCATTTGACACGGTCTCCCACAGCATCCTCGCAGATAAACTGAGGAAGTGTGGTCTGGATGACCAGGTAGTGAGGTGGATTGTGAACTTGCTAAAGGGAAGAAATCAGAGTGTTGAGGTCCATGGAACAGAGTCTAGTTGGAGACCTGTATGTAGTGGAATCCTTCAGGGTTTATTACTGGTTTATTCATCAATGATCTAGATGACGAAACAGAGTGCAGTGTCAGCAAGTTTGCTGAGGAGGAGTGGCTGACACAACAGAAGGCTGTGTGTCATTCAACAAGACCTAGACAAGTTGGAGAGAAGTTTAATGAAATAAAACAAGAGCAAGTGTAGAGTCTTGCACCTGGGAAAGAACAACCCCAAGTACCAGTATGGGCTGGTGACAGACCTATTGGAGAGTAGTGCAGGGGAGAGAGAGCTGGGGGTTCTGGTGGACAGCAGGATGACCATGAGCCAGCAATGTGCCCTCATGGCCAAGAAGGCCATTAGCATCCTGCAGTGTAGTAGAAGGGGTGTCGCCAGTAGGTAGAGAGAGGTTCTCCCCCTCCTCTACTCTGCCCTGATGAGGCCATATCTGGAATATTGTGTCCAGTTCTGGGCCCCTCAGTTCAAGAAGGACAGGGAACTGCTTGAAAGAGTTGAGCTCAAAGCCACAAAGATGGTGAAGGGAGTGGAACATCTCCCTTATGAGGAAAGGTTGAGAGAGTTAGGTGTCTAACTTGGAGAAAAATGCAGAGTGACCTTAGTAATGCTTATGTAAAGGGTGAGTGTCAGGAGGATGGAGCCAGGCTGTTCTCAGTGATGTCCAATGATATGACAAAGGGCAAAGGCTGCAAGCTGGAACATAGGAGGTTCCACAAAAGCATTAGGAAAAACTTTTTCACTATGAGGGTGACAGAGCACTGGAACAGGCTACCCGCAGAGGTTGTGGAGTCTCTTTCTTCAGAGATATTCAAAATCTGCCTGGACTTGTTCCTGTGTGACCTTCTCTAGGTGATCCTGCTTGGAAGGGGTTTGAACTAGATGATCTTTTGAGGTCCCTTCCAACACTTGACATTCTGTGAATCTGTGACTCTGTTATTCTGCGATATTTAGTGTTTTATAATATAAAGTATTTTTATCCTGGAAGGAAATTCTTTTTATCACACATGTTACTTCTTTCATCAACTTTAAAGTCACTTGTAGTTATTAATATGTAATAATAACTTAAACAACTGCAAAACCTGGAATTAATTACCACAAATATTTGATCTTACTCACCTGTATTTCTTTTAAGTACATCGTGGAAGTGTTTCATTTAGATGTAGTCCATCTGTTTAGATACTCTTCTTGGTTTACTGGTAGATTTTTAATTGCTTCAGTGTTTGTTTTTAAGAGAGCAAGGGAAAGTGTTTTGGCAAAGTTGAAGAAAAAAGTTGATGTCAATTTAGGCATGCATTTTTACACCAAACATCCTAGATGTTCTTAAAGCGGTTTTTTTAAGTTATGAGACAGGTCAGTATTAATATTCTACTCATTAGAACTGAGCTCTGCTACAAGTAGGGAAAATATGTGTGCATTAACTCAGTGACTACACAAAGAAAACCTTCAGAAATGTAACTTAATTGATGTCTTACATTTCTGAAACATCTGGAAGTCTCATTATGTACTGCTGTTCATTAAGAATCCTAGTGGGTTTATCTAGCTGTGGAGAAAACACCTATTCTTTGCTTCCTAATCACAGACATTTATAAAGTGTTGAAGAAATACAGTGAAAGATTTTGACTAATTAGCTGTGTTTTGAAGGTCAAAGGATTAATATCAAGGGCAGTGTGCAACACAACACGTCAAGCAAATTCTCAAATTAGAAACTAAACAAAGCACCACTGGCCCCATTGAAGTGATATGTACGGAGGTGGCTGCATATCTTGCTAAACAATGAAATTTTAACCAGATATCGAGAGGTCTACTTGTCCATTTGCAGTATAAAAAACCCCAGACCAACAAAACAACACTATTGTGTGTATGAAATTTTAACTGAAGAAAAAATCAGGTAAGGAATTAAGACTTTAATAGTTCTTAAGCTGATTAATACTATAATTAAGAAAAAATTACCCAAACAAAAAAAAACAAACTCACAAAACCCAGTACTCCTGGTAGCAGAAGCTCAAGAAATATATAATTTGAGGAAAGTTTTGGAATAATAAACCCAATCAATCAAGACTATTTGTAGCAGTGGCAACAAAACTAAATACTTAACCATGCGGATACTTCTGCTGGAATCAAAACAAGGCCCTGTGGTCTATGCAGGTTTGAATTCTTGACTCAGTCCTGAAAAAAATAGAAAAACTTTATGCAAGGCAGCTTGAAAATGATGTATTTCTACCTATGTTATATGATAATGGGAAAGTAGCTCAAAGGAATAATAGCAAAAATCTGAAAGAATCATATTTAGCAAGCTATCAATTGCTTTCTCAGAAGATTATATTTATTACGAGTTTCCATCAATTTCTGTATTCACCAAGTCCATACCAAACTTTTATTCCTAGGAGGAAAAATCAAAAACACATTAGGAATTCTCCCTCCTTTGCCCTTTCAAATAATTCTCAATTCTGTACCAGACCTTGTTACAGATTGTCTCTATCTCTGTTGATATATCTCCTGACATCTAATTGTGGACAAATTATTATTTTCTGTTTGAATGTATCACTGAAGAATTTAGCACTTCTATGAAGAAATTAAAAAACAAGGTAAAGGATAAAATAAAAGCATATTAATATTTTGTTATCTTTTATATAGTCACATGAAAAGAATGTATTTAGAAAAAGATTCAAGAGGTATGAAGTTTTAAGATTTTATGACTTAAAAAGTAGTTACAAATTTTCATAATTTTATCTGCAGATAAATGGAGGGCATGTCAGATTTCCAAAAATAAACATCTTCTGTGCAGTACCTGGAGGAGGCATTTTGAGTAGTAAAATAAATATAGAGGTTTAACACTGTAAATATAGATTACGCAGCTGCTGCCTGAAGACTTAATACCTTGTGCTATGATCCTCTCCCATTATGCAAAATAAACAAAGCTGTATATGGATAATCTTGTGCTGCAAAGACCTCTGTTGGAAGTAGTACTCTTGACGGAGAAGGTGGTGTCCTTTTCTGGTAGCCAGAATTAAATCATGATCTCTACATGATTTTAAAGTATTTTATGTTTGTAAGATGTGTTCTGTTGTATAGAATTTAGTTATTCTTACGGATAAGACAGGATTAGAGTGCTTCCAAGTAGAGGAAAATTGTAGACTGTTGATCCATGATTAAAACATTACAACTCTTCATAGCCTACCCTCAGTTCACCTGTACATCACAGTATCACGGTATCACAGTATGTTAGGGATTGGAAGGGACCTCAAAAGATCATCTAGTCCAATCCCCTTGCCATAGCAGGAACACCTAGATGATGTTACAAAGGAAGGAGTCCAGGCAGGTTTTGAATGTCTCCAGAGAAGGAGACTCCACAACTTCCCTGGGCAGCCTGTGCCAGTGCTCCGTCACCCTCACTGAGAAGAATTTTCTTCTCAAATTTAAGTGGAACCTCTTGTGTTCCAGCTTGATTCCATTACGTCTTGTCTTATCATTGTTTGCCACCAAGAACAGCCTGGC
>NW_009732239.1:44330-59415 GCF_000703405.1 Apaloderma vittatum | reverse complement strand
CTCCAGCCTGTCCAGATCCCGCTGCATATATATATATGTATATATATATATTTGAAAATGAAAGAGAGAACAATTATTATTAGTGAGGAACATAGAACAGCTTGTTGTATGGTCTTCTCCCAGTTGCAATATGGCTAAATCCAGCCCTGGAGCCAGGAGTAACACCTCAGCTACACAACATACAGACCATTCACTGGAAAGATACCCCCACCAAAGTTAACAAGACTGGTATTGAAAGCTATGCCATTATAGGCTGGTTACTTTCTTCAAGTCCTGACTGCAGTTCTCCTTTCAGCACTGTTGAGCCATGTCATCCTCACTTTCACAGGACAGATGGATGATCTCTTACAGATGGAGCTCTTGAGTATGCCTTGCTATAGGAGAAACTTTTGCCGGTGCCACACATACTGCAATGTAAGCAGGCTGGAAATCAATTATGAGAGACTGCAAATCACCTGCATTCTTTAATATATATATATATACATTTTGTTTCCAGGAGGTATCATATTGTCTCCCAGATTACATGTTTGTATCAGTAAATATGACACCAACAAAAACTTCTTTATTATTCCCTCTATAGAGATAACATAGCAGGCAGTAGAGATGGGGAAAGAAATCTCAGCTGGCCAAAAATAAAACAAAAAATCAATATTCTGTGACTGAATTTAAATAAATAAAACAATACGTAAAAAATCTATAGTGATTAGATCACACATAATTTCTCTGCTTTAATCTGTGTTACTGAAACATTCCTTTTGTTTCTTTGCTGGTATTTTTCCTGTCAGATGCTTGAATCATACCTTATTCTTTTCATATTAGGGCCTCAAAGCATAAATGTGAAACCACAATACCTCTGCTGATCAGGGAAGTGTTAGTCACAGCAATTTTGTCACAAGACAAGCAGGAGTAGAGCCTTTAAATGAATTGTCCAAGGCCTGCTAGCAAATTAGCTGAATTATTACTAGATTAAGAATTAGTACTTGCCAAGACAACAACGGCTCTTTATCCAACAGTGTGAGGCAGAAGATACATCATGATGATGCTAGTAGAATTGTGTGACCTCTAAGTTGCAAGAATTTTTCAGTAAACTGCCAGGCTCACACTGGAGTGTAGAATCCTGCAGTTGTTACTCTTTTTATGAAAATATACGTGTGTATAATCGGATTTATTATATATGTATATATATACACATTAAAAGAATATATTGAAATAAGGAATAAAAAACTTGGAAAAGCTGTCTGAAATAAAACATCTAAGTTACTTATTTTGGAGCAGAAGAGAAATAATTTCATTGTCTAAGTGAGCATCTAATTTTCACTACAATGTCTGCTTCCAATGATTCATTTTGAAGCATTCTATGTACTCTGCATTGTATTTGAATTCTATATCATGCTTAAAATGACATCTGAAGGGAAGGGGACAGAGAACAACCCTTAAATAGCCATATGGAAATACCTATGTACCCAGCTGAGAGATCCAAGATGATAGAGACTTCCTGGAGCTCAGGAATGAAGGGGAATATGGGGAATGGAGCAGCCCAGGTGTCTGATACCATTCAGCAGACGTCTCCCTATACACGATGAATCATAGAATCATAGAAACATCAAGGTTGGAAAGGACCTTAAGATTATCAAGTCCAACTTACAGCCCTACACCACACTGACACTAAACTATCTCCTGAAGTGCCACATCCAGATATTTTTTTAAACATGTCCAGGGATGGTGACTCCACTATCTCCCTCGGCAACCCATTCCAATCCTTCACCATCCTTTGGGTGAAGATATTTTTCCAAATATCCAGCCTAAACTTCCCTGGTGTAACTTGAACCCATTCCCTCTTGTACTATCACTATTCACTAGGGAGAAGAGGCCAGCATCTGTCTCACAACAGTTGCCTTTCAGGTAGCTGTAGAGAATTACAAGATCTCCCCTCAGCTTCCTCTTCTCCAGGCTGAACAGCCCCACAAGTGTTTGTATTCCTTTCAGTGGACCTATATTGAAGAAGAATTCTTCAGAAACCAAGATAATATGATATTAGGTTTGCTGGGAGAAGAAAAAGAGCAGTACAGGACTGTAGTAAGAGATTAATAACCTTCTTATATACGCATGTAATTTAATGCCACTAAAATTACTGCAGAATTAAGAAATTGTGTGAGGTAACAGTGACATAAAATCAAAGGAGAGGAAATACAAGATGGTGATGCTTATTCATAGAATACATCTCATAATGATGATTCTTTCCTGCTTAACCAGGTAAGTAAAGGATTAAGAAAACACAGACTTAATCTTTCTTTTTAATTCAACCTTTTTGTTTTGGTAAATTACTGCTTCAGAATACGTGTTGTATACCATTCTTATCGTAGTGGTTTTGTCTATTGTGATCTTTCAATGGTGTACTTCTACAAAGATGTGTCTTACAGTGCTAGAATGCAGCATTTTTATCACTGCCACTGAGACCAGCTTCCAAATGCAACTGCTGGAAACAACCATACCAATGCTACTGAAGCAGTAGGAACTGCAATCTTGCAAGCATGTTTTTGGCACTTCCCCTCAAGGAACTAAGGGACATTGATGTTCCAACAGCCTGTCATTTTGTGTGCAATGTGTGGCACAAGTCAGTAAGTGTGAAATGTTCTCTAACCCCACACAGAAACAAATGGAAAAGATCTGAAGCTGATATCTACTAACTTCACCTGAAATATTATATCCAGCTCTGGAGACCTCAACAGAAGGACATGGACCTGTTGGAGCGGGACACAGAAATGATCAAAGGGCTGGAGCACCTGCTTATGAGGACAGGCTGAGAAAGGTGTTGTTCAGCCTAGAGAAGAGAAGGCACTGGTGAGATTTTGTAGGGGCTTTACAGGACGTGAAGGAGGATACAGGAAAGCTGGGAATGCACTGCTTACCAGGGCATCCAGTGACAGGATGAGGGACAATAGTTTTAAGATAGAGTAGGGTAGATTCAGATTAGACATTAGGAAGAAGGTCTTTGTTATGAGCATGGTGAAACACTGGCACAGATTGCCCAGAGAGGTGGTGAAGGACCCATCCCTGAAAATATTCCAAGTCAGGTGCTCTGAGAAACCTGGTCTAGTTAAAGATGTCTCTTCTCACTGCAGGTGGGTTGGACTAGATGACCTTCAAAGGCCCCTTCAACTCAATGAATTTATGATTCTATCATTCTGCGATTCTATGATCATTCACTGTAGTACCTTCAATAATAATGAAAACAACCCTACTTCTGTGAAGCTGCACCACTTTTAAGCTGTCCAAAAATCAAGTTTAATCTACTGATAGGCTATAGAACTGGCCTTCAATGTTACTTAAACACAGTCCTTACTAGAAACCAGAAGAGAATTTATTCATAACCTCTTCTGAGCTTCAGAGGCTATAATCTGAAGTAAAGCTAAATACAAGGGAGATTTTTATCTCCCACATTCCTTTAATTAAACATGGTTCATAAACTGCCATCATTAATGCTAAATCACCATTTAAAAAAATTCTGTAACATTAAATTAACCTCTGATTCTACATTTTTCCTTTTATGTCATCTTTGATAAATCTTGCCAAACGATTAATGGTTATGATTTACCTAGAGACAAACAACCACATGGAAAGTACAATAGAAAGTCCATTTTCTTGTTTTATGTTTCAGAAAACACAATATCATGAATAAACTACAGCTATAAGGAGCATGCTGATTTTAAGATGCATGTTGAGCTTCTTATAGCACGCTATTTCTGTGATGTTCAAATAACCGAATGCTATGGCAAATTCTGATTCAAGCCAAGCTAAATTCCTCAATGTTTAACTATGGATCATTTCATCTGACTTTCTGTATATCTCTGACCTATTCATTCTGTGTTGATCACATCATTCTTCACCATTGATCACTCATGATCTTTGATCATCATTACCCTTTAAGATGAAAATTAGTCACAATTTGTAAAGTGAAATTCTCCACTTCTGCCTTCTAGTCACTGTTTCCTGCTATGACTCTAAGTAAGTTATGCACTATGCTCTCTCGACAGGCTTACAAATTGTACATGTCACCTTTCTCAATCTTATTTTGATAAAGTAGTTCATCTAAACTTTTACACTTTCCACTGTAAGACGCATTTGGTAGATGTCAAAGTAGTTTGTTCTTTTCAATTCATCACCAGTTTGATTTACACTGTAAGGCATAAGCACAAGAACCCCATCCAATATTCTATCATCTGTTTCCATACTAACATATGTGGACATTGTATTATTATCAGTTATCTGCTTATTGCTCCATTTGATTATATTTAGCAATTTTAAGCTGGCAGGTGAAGTGAGGGATGAAAGTTTGGTTTCAACTATTCTTAGTGGTATTAAACCATATAATTAAGCACCACATCTGGTTGTCTTTCAAACATCTCCAGGGATGGTGACTCAGTCACTTCCTCGGACAACCCTCTCTAGTGCTTGACAACCCTTTTGGTGACGAATTTTTTCCTAATATCCAATCTAAACCTCCCATGGAGCAACTTTAGGCCATTTCCTCTTGTCCTATCGCTTGATATTTGGGAGAAGAGACCAGTTCTCACCTTGCTACAACCAAAGACATGGTAGCTTATGTAAGAGATTCGTGAAGAAAGAAGGAAACTGTTCTAGAAAGGGGAAGGGCTTTTACTAGAGGAGGCTATCACCATCCATCATAAAATATCTTATCTCAGGTACATGTAGTCTAAGTAATAGCAGCTCTGGTCTTTCTTTTCCACTGTGTCTTTGTTCTACGTGCAGCCCATCTCTGCAGATGATAGATCAAGATCAGCTTCTGCAACTGATCCATGGTTTGGTTCTCCTGGAGTGCAGACCAGTCAAGTATTTGAGACAAGACTTCTTGTGAGACAACCTCAAGTAGAAATTAAATTTAAACATGGGAATCTGTATTTCTTTGCTTTTCTTATCTAACCTATAAAGATACTTTCAGAAGCTCTTACTTTTGAAGATTTGAGTTAAGCTTTAGGTTTATATGAGCATAAGGAGAAATGTTTAATTATCTTATTTCGAAAGGATCTTGGCTTACTGAGGTAGCAGATGCAGTAACTCAGATACTCTAAAGGGTAGGGCTACTCACTCTGAATCTAAACACATGGAGCAGAGGAAAGAATGTTACGGAGAAAGCCAAATTCTGTTTTCACTCTGTCATCCATACCCAAATGATATTCCCAGTGTTCCACCTTGTTTCTCACTATCTTGTACCTGTTCTTCCCCACATGTTATGATGTTCCTTCCCCTCTGACACTGTGTCGGCCTCTTCGTAATCCACCCTCTCATTTTCTAGTATTCAGTCTCCCATCTTTCTCTCAGGCATTCTTATGTGTATTTATTTTTGTATTTTAATACTCCAATCTTATTGATTTGCTGGTGTGCTAAGATTACAGTTCCCCAAAATAAGAGTTCTCTGGCAGGGGCAAATTTTAGTTTGCCACAGAGAAATGTGGCAAAGAGTCAAATGTGACCTGGCTTCAGACAAGCAGTGAAGGCTGAGAGTTACTACATAAATCTTCTGTCTGTCTTGAATAGAAACTCACATCCTCAGAAACTCTCTACCTACACACTCATTGTATATGACCCTATTCCTTATTATTATTCTTACTTCCCCCAAAAGGTAGGAAATACACATATATGATGCAATAACAATAGTCACCAGTAATGACAAGCAGTATAACAATTTGAAGTGTGAATCAGATCTGGGCAAACAGAAGTAATTTTTGGTACTTTTTTAGACACATTTCCTGGGGGAGGATAAAATCTTGGGGTCTGAATTATTATCCATGCTCTCTTCTTTCTATAACAACTCAAACAAACATTTTGATTTTGATATATTTAGTAGAAAGAAGATCTCAGTCTCCACTACTGCTAAAGGTTAGAATTATCTTTGCCTAAGATGACTAGTCGTGTGACAGTCACAATTTTTGAGGTCAGGAATTATTTCAGCACAGAAGAAAACTAGGGCAACTACCTATGTTTTTTTTTATTTTTTTAAAAAAAAAGAAAAAAAGAAAAAAAGAAACCAAATCTGAAATTGTTATAATATTGATTAGACTCTAACTGACTTTCACACAGTGTTCTCCCCATTCTTAATGGAGATTTTCATCCTGAAATACATTTAAATACACTTTATTTGACACATAGGATATTTTTCTTTCTCCCTGTTTAAAGGTATTTGAAAAGTTGATTGAATACCTTCAGGGTTCATCACTTCCAGTATTCCTAAGCACCTGAACTCCAGCAAATTCCGTAGTTTTGGTCACTTATCCATTTTTCTTAGTCTGCTTTTACATTTCCATTTCATATTGCCATGATTTGACAATATGAAATTATTTTGTTTTGCAGATGTAATAACCTGCAGGCAGTAGCTTTGCATCTAATAAATGATTCTGTCAAAGAGACACTTGGACAAACAGGCTTTCCTGACAATATTCATTGCCTGAAAAAAGGATTACACAACAAACAGAATTTTATTCCAGATCTAGCTGCTTATTCACACAGTTCAACAGACTGTCAGATTAACCATAATAGTGCCTTCTAGTGACTTTTAACAATATATGTCTGTGCCCTCTCGGATTTTTTTTGCCTTTTTCTGTTTAAGTGGTATTATTAAGTGTCCAGTCCCAAGTTTTGAAAGTAGGACCTGTAAGGGTGGCCTTTGTGAGAAAAGATTGAGATTTTTTCCTGCTCAAATCTATTTTAATTGGCAATAAATAAAATTAATTTTCCCAAGTAGTCTTTTTTACCTGTGACGGTATGCAATAAGTCTTTATCTTGACCCATGACCCTTCTTATTCTATTTTTAGCCCCATCCCACTGATGAGAGGGAAGGAGTGAGCATCTGGGTGGGCTTCTGCTAAGGCTAGTACACTACAATGGAGTTAAGGCATAATACTTGAAAGCAGAGTAGGTGTTTTTACTCGATCCAGAGATGTAGCTTTGGTTAATTTCAGTTTAAATTTAAGGGCTTCCAGATAAGTTTTAAGACTCCCTGAAACTCTAATTCCATGACTATTCAAATAAGAAATCAAAGTACCTTGTTTAAAGATACAGTACAACATGTACACATACTGTATTATTACATATGATACTTTCCTAAAAAAAAATTATCTTCCTGTAACTCAGTCTGAAAAGATAATTTTGACTGTCAGGAAGTGATGTAAGAGCAAAAAGTAACAGTCTATAGAGATAGAGAAGAGACTGTACAGTAACACTCTACTGAGTAAGAGGAAACAATTAGGTAGATATGAAAACAACAAATCCAACCAATTCAGCTGTTTCCTGGATTGCTTCACTGTGCATAATTTGCACTCTAGCTTCTAATAATTGTATTACATATAATTTGGCAAGTGATATTTCTTCTTTAAATGAAAGTCAGGGAAAGCAAGTGCAAAGTCCAGTATTCCACACAATCCCAGAGAGTAAGAGGTAAATAGTACAAGGAAATCTCATCTTTGGTACATAGTCTGAATGAATATACATTATTAGCTTGAGAGGATACAAATTTCAGAACACCACTAGTGATTT
The DNA here is from genome assembly GCF_000703405.1 of Apaloderma vittatum. NCBI lineage: Eukaryota > Metazoa > Chordata > Aves > Trogoniformes > Trogonidae > Apaloderma > Apaloderma vittatum. The sequence goes on along the minus strand of NW_009732239.1, from coordinate 51,864 downwards.
AGGAAATGAAGCTCCTACAGGCTTTAAATGAGATTTAATTTCTAAGTAAAATTGCATCTAGTTTGTCCGTCGAAACATGTCTTATCTGCCTATACATTTGTATTAACTGAAACAATTGGTGAATTCGAGACAATTTTAACTTATTGGCTGAATTGGAGAAAAAAAAATAGATCTTAAGTGACATTTCCCAATGGAAAAACAATAACTTTGTTCAACTTAGAATCTTGTATAATTACTAATATAACTCATACTTCAAATAAGAAAATTATCAAATATTTTTAATATAGTTTTTCAAATAATTTTCCTATTATGTATCTGTTTGGGATGGTGCACTTGCATTCTCTTTCCGAAAACTGTGGGAAAGCTGCTATTTGCTAAAGTTCTTTTCTGGATATTTTATCTCCTTTTCATACTAATTATATGGATCACATATAGTAACATATAAGTCATTTTAACCTTACCGAATGCAAAATGTGATAAATATTTTGATTCCAATTTTACTATATTTTTTTCACCTTCTAGTACATTTGTAAAAAGACATATGAATTTAAACCAAAAATTAAATAGGTGTCTATTTCTCAGTCATATGTAAAATTATTCAGTTCAGTTAAAAGTCATCACTTCCTTTCTTTTTAAATTAAATTGGTGGCAACACTTATTCTGACAGTGTAAATCAGATTTGTTCTGTTGAACTCAGTGGAGTTTCACTGATTTCAACACAACAATGCTGATTAGCTGCAAAGAAGACTCCAGCATTTGGTTTCCAAATACAGGAGTGTTAGGTTCTTGTAGGAAAAGACAGTTTCTCTGCCTGCTGCAGATACAGAGTCTTATACATACATAAAACATAAAAACGCACATCAGTGTGCCAACAGGTTTTTAATTATTTATCACACTCGGAACATACAGTGTGATAACATTCCTGAAGTTGCTTTTTCATTTGTTAGAGCAGGTTTGCTTAATGAATGTTCAGCATTTGTTTGCTGAGCATGAATATAAAATGGAACAAAACAAGATCCTTGTCAAGGACCATTTAAATGGTAATGCCAGTGTTGCAAAATGTGAGAGTCTGTGTCCCTTGTAAATGATTTATTCCTACCTTCCCCGCACAGCCTGCTTGCAAAGATGATGGATTTAGCAATGCTGTTCTGGACTAAGATTTTTCCATATGTCAGTATATTATAAGAAATATGTGTATTAAAGGTGTACTTGCACCAGGGTATGCATGTAGGGAAGGGTCTTTTATAATTTAGGAGCTCTGTGGAATTTTGCTTCCTCCCTTTCAGACGAGAAAACTTCAGTAATTTTACTTTTATTTGTGTCAATTAAATATAGGACTTAAATGTCAGAAAACTTATGTATGACACTCAGAAAACTACAGGGAGGCAAATTTCTTCTGACACTGTCTGTGTCATCACCCAAAGCTACAGGTCTCTTCTGAAAATTAGATACATAAATTTTTCTTGTTCAATATAGATTCAAAATTTTTTTCCAAAATCTATGTGTATTTACTGTGTGTTTAGTCCATAGAAGTATACCTATGAAGGAGTTAATACTTCAGATCTATTTTAGGCATCTAAATGTAGAAATGACCTTATGAAACTCTCATTTGCTTGAAATCCCAGGCTATCCAAGGGTATAACTCTACGGATACTGCTTTTTGTAATCACTTCTCCAGTGCCCCTCAGCCGTTTGTCCCTTAGCTAGTCACTGTTGTGCACAGATATTCCAGCTGCAATGATTGTTGGTGGATTGGTGAGAAAAGGATAATTTTTTTCTTCTAGGGGCTTGGGACTTTTAAAGTCTGCTAGTTATTTAAGCAGTAAAGTAATTCAATTTAGACTCATCAACACCAGTTTTTTTTCTTTTTTTTTTTTTAATTTTTTGCTGTTAAAACTGGTCATCACCTAGCCTGCCAAAGAAAACTTGAGTTAAAGACTCTAAATATTGCTGCACACAGAGTTATTTCCTGGTAATGATTAAGTTGCTTATATGGGATTCTTTTTCTTAATATGAGCTGTCTAGTAGGGAGGTGTTTAACATAAATTAGTCATTGTCAAAGTTCCCAGTACAGTAGACGAAGAGAAGGATTCTCTTATGAAGGGCAAAATGTTCCTTTCTAGAGTATCCAACAAATAGCATGATATACTTTTTAGAAGTATTTCTCTAGGGACTAGAAAGCTGCTTAGGCTAAGCACCAAACTTCAGATTCCTATTCCTTCTTCGTGGTTTTAAATTAGGAAATGGATGAAGAGTAAGTTTCTGGGATTTTGGTTTGGTTTTTTCTTTTTCCCTTCTGTTTCACATAACCTTTTGGTTGATCGCGGTGTTTGCTTTTGCATCTTTGTTTCTCCTTAAAGGAGAGAAAGAACAGATCTTAATTTATTATCTAGTTCACCACTTTCCTATACAAGCAAGATTATTAGTATATGTGTTGTTCCTCATTGGTTTTTTGTGTAATCTATTTTCAGAGTTCTCCAGTGAGGAAGGTATCACTGACTCCTAGGTAATATTTGCCAGATTTTCAAAAATATTACCTTATTATGATCTCTCACACCATGAATAAATAATTTCTTTCATTTCTATGTAGCTGAAGTTTAATATCAGCACTTTCTGCTGTTTCTTTTTCAACAACACAAACGCAAACTGTTCAATCTTTCCTCCTAGCAAACGTTTTCTGAAATTGTGCTTGTTTTCCTCTTGATTCCCTTCAGCTGTTCGACATTTCTTTTGAAACACAGAGTCCCAAAGTGGATGTGCTTGTCCTCCTTTCCGAACTTCTCTTCCTTTGTTCCCAGCTTTGGATATCTCCAAACAAGAGATGACATTGAGGTAAACTAACCCTGCTGGGGCTGAAGTTGAAAAGCTACTTTTAAAGGTTGTCTTGTCTCTGATCTTTACAATAGAAAATACTGTTCATGCACTTTTGAAATTTTGTTTTCCCTTATAGTGGTAAAGGATGGCTTATGGTTCAGATCCACAGTTACCTGAGCAAGACATTCTTAAGATTGCTTTCCCCTGTATAAATAAAACATTTTTTTTTTAATTTTAGCAAATTGTAAGGTTTTTTCCTAATTACCTTGGAGATTACAAAAATGCTCTGATTGTTTTACACACTCAACTTTTAACCAAGGTGAAGTACAGCAAGAAGCATTCAATTCTGGAGGGAATCTTGGAAATCTTGTTTAAGAGAAAAGTCTGGGTTTTTTTATTTTTTTTTGGTTTTCTGGAGTTTTTTTGTGAGTTTGTCTAACTATTCAATATACTAAACAGAATTAAGTTCCCAAAAATAGAGTTTCTGGCTAAGAGTTGCTTAGTTTCAGTTTGACATTTCCGACATAGAAGGACCTGGTCTGGACATTTATTATTGCTATATGCTAACAGGTGATAATTTCATTGTTGTATTCTAGCTTAAAAGCTGGAAGAACAACTTATTTGGGTGATTGTTTCTGAGTAAAGTATGTGTCTGTAGTGAGTATATACTAGACATATTGCAGATAGTTCTGCAGAAACTCAAGATATTACAGTGGAAGTGTGCTGGGAGAGAGGAATATAAAATAAGAAAGGATTTGCGAGAAACAAAAGTGTCGACAGTCTCAGGTTAGATGTAGGAGTTGGGATAGGAAAAAAAAAGGGGGACGGTGAACTCTAAATTAAGCATTTTAGGGACGTTACTGTGGATCTGTGACTGTATGCATGATCCTTGCTGGTTTCAACTCTTGCATGAACCATGAGTTTGGGATTTCCTCCTCTGAAGGCATCTTATTTCTCTAGTTTCCCTACTCCCTCTCAGAAGCGAGTTCCCACTGGATTTGGGGCATCTTTCACCTCTGAAAAGGCTCTGAGCCCTCCTGTTTGCTCTATATACTGTTTCTCAGATAGAAGAGAGAACCCACTTTTCTGGACTGAAATGTCATCCATCAAAGATCCTTCATTCCAGTGCCTGAAGGGGGCCTACAAGAAGGCTGACTTTTGACAAGAGCCTGTAGTGATAGAACAAGAAGTAAAGGGTAGAAGCTGGAAGAGTGTAGGTTTAGACTAGATACAAGGAAGAAGTTCTTTACCTTGAGATTGGTGAGACACCGGCACAGGTTGCTCAGGGACGCTGTGGGTGCTCCATCCCTGGTAGTGTTTAAGACCAAGCTGGATGGAGCCTTGAGCAATCTGATCTAGTGGCCGTGCCCATGGCAGAGGGGTTGGAACTAGATGATCTTTGAGGTCCCTTCCAACCTAAATCATTCTATGATTCTATGATTCAGCCTGGGGCAGAGTGAAGAGGGTGTATGCAAGGTGCACATCACAGGACCAGAAGCATTGATGCTTCTGAGGCGGCAATAATAGAACCAGCACAGGTGACTGCAGCAGTTCAGACGTTTAAAAGCTGCTGTTTCAGACTAAATTCATCTCCATGCCATTTCCTCATTCAGCTGGGAACATTTCATGGAGATGAATTGGCCACTTCACACTTCTGTGAACCTCCTAAACAACAGATGGATGTGGAGAGCCCTTTGCTTTCATCTTTCCTTTTAAAAGTCCCTTTTTCTATACAGACAGTGTCATTATGGCAAAAGCAGTGTTTTGTGATTAATTTGATATAGCAGTACAGTGGAGAACTGGACTTCCTACAGTTAGGCTGAAGAATTTCTGCCTTCTGAGAACCTTTGGAAGTGTTTGGGTGAGTGATGAGATCATCTTAAAACCTACTTCCTTTGGAAGTGATGCAAGCATTATAGATTTAGGATAAGGGTTTCTGAAGCAACATCCTCCCAAAAGTGAAATACATATATTACATAATGTATATGTATTTATTTTCTACATATTTATACATATGAAAATGCGTATGTATGTGAATATACATAATATGAGATTTTAGTATGTGTGTGTGTCTGTTTATAAAATAGTTAATAAATCTGAGTTATTCGAAAAGCCCAGTGGCTCTGTCTACCTTCTTTTCAATACACACTGGTTCTTTCAGTCCTTCAGAGGAACAAACTTTTTTTGGCTAATGATTTTTATTACTTGGATGGGAAGAAGAAGAAAGTCTAATCAGTCAGTTCTGCTTTGCTTCAGGTAGTTTAATAAGACACGTAATTTGGCCTTTACAGCATGAAGGCAGGACATGTTTCAACTATATGTGTTTCACACGTTATTGAGGAAAAAGAAAATACATTATCAAAGAACAACAGTTGGTTCCTTGCTAAAATCTGTTCCACACTTTATTTCCTGAAAACCTTTCTGGAGAGTAATGTAGAATTAAAAAAAAAAAAGAAAACAAAAAATTGTGTGCAAGAGGTTTATTTGACAAGGCCAAAAAAAGGCAATTAAGGTCACACTAAAGTATATGTGTTTTACAGGAATGACACTAAGTAGAAATGGATATGAAGGGAGAGAAGACTGTAAAGGTGTCAAGTGGGAGAAAGAAAAGCATAAGACAAGTCAATCATGGAATACATGTAACAGATCACATGTCATGGATCATAGCAAGTCAGGGAAGCTTCAGAGCACCACTTTCATTTTTTGGAATCTTCAGCAATATAAGAATGAAGGTGGGGACAGGATCTAGAACATCACAAGGGAGTTACAAAACTCCAAAGGTACAATATAGATCTTTAAACTCTCCATTTTATGTGAAATATCCCATCTTCAGTCCCTCCAGCCTCACACACATATACAAGGGAACAGTGTGAAGCACAGGATTACTCAGTTAGAAAGATGCCTTACATTTTAGAGAAGTAGCGTTGTTTGGTAGTTATGCATTTAGGGTATACGTTTTTTCGTTAATAAATATTGAAGAAAAGCGTGTTTTCTCAAACACTCATCTGTCTATCACCTTTCTTTAACTTCTTTCCAAAGCCTATGCTATCAAATTTTTGTGATGGTTTGTCAGTCCTCAAAGTATTCTTAGGGAGACACAGACCCCATTACAGTGTACAGCCTCTTAACGAAGTGTTGCCTGTTCCTGTTATCTTTGGAGCAGCTTTTAGAAGTGGACCTCAAGGATTCCTGGACTGCAAGTAAACATTACATACACATAACACGTGATGGTTTTTTCTGCAAATACTAAGCAGCTGTGTTGGCTCTGGCTCTTGGGTTTACTTTTCACCATAACAGTCCTCCCAGTGCTGTGCTCTGGTAGCTAGAAAGGTGCTGATGATATTTTATTAGTATCTTACCAATATAGACAGCACTATATCAGTATTTAATGATTTGAAATTCTCTGGTTCCATGACATTTTCTAAAAAAAATGTGGCATTTTTTTTTCAAGTTATTCACTGATGAGAGGCAATGCACCTTGTGAATCGTAAGAAATTTAACTATGATGCAAATGCTTCATTTAAGAGGGTCTCTTTGAATTTAGTAAGTATGGTATCAAATTCTTGTATTTTTAAAAATATTTTTAACTTAGTTTGTAGTATTTGGCAAGCTTCACTTCAAAGTTTATATTCGGCCTTTACCAATGCAGCTTTCTACTTTAATTCCCTGCCTTTGAGACTTGCATACCAATGTATAGTTCAAATTTTAGCATTCACAAGACAGAGCATACATGAAAACAGAAAATTACTTAGGAATAATTTTCTGATTTTGGTTCCGTTAAAAGAACAGCTGACCAACCATATCCCTGTGCAGCATCTGTTCCACACGTAAATGTATAAATCTAGCAGGACTTACAAAATGACAGATAGCTTCCAAAGGGTTGTTTAGAAACCAAAACCTGAATTCATACATTGCAAGGAATCAATCAGTGAAGCATTGCTCTGATTCCAAAGGAGATTCTGAATAAGGGCTAGGCTATGAAATTATTCCTGCCACCAGATGCTGTTTGTCTGCTTCTGTGCTCTAATTGCTATCAATAATTAAACACAGGTCTCTGATTCATATGCACAGAGGCAGAGATTCTCAAATTAAACATTTTAAAGTCATTATAGTACATTTTATATGTTCAGCTAAACACTGCACTCAGGCTGATTATGATTAAATATACTGATAGTAAATTACATATTGATTCCATAAATATCAACAGATACCCAGAACAAATAAGAAAATTCCTGGTAAGTAGAAGAAACATTTTAATTTCAGATGACTAACAGAAAGCAGCTTATATTTATTTGTATATGTTACATTATGTTGCACACTGCATAAAAAGATGGTATCTCCCAGTTGACTTGCAGAAAACACAAAATAATTTTCATCCATTTGGAAAACAACAAAAGCAGAAAATGTGGTATACTCAAGCTTGTGTGACAGCCACTTGAGAAGTCAAGTTTGAATGCAAGTGAATCTTGCGCTTGTTAATCAGTCTGTGACAGGCATGATCTTTTCCAAAACTGTGTCCCCAAGGTGATTTTCACTCTCTTTAATAGAATACAGTCTGAAGTGTATCTGGAGAAAAAAAATTACAATCTTTGAAACTGCCTGCGTTTACACTTTGGCAGGCTCTACGATTTGATGACATACTTTCTTGTGATGCTTGCTATTAGTCATACTACTGACCTGCACAAACGTTTGGCAGACATTCAAAGAGAGGTATGATGAT
>NW_009732239.1:35775-44299 GCF_000703405.1 Apaloderma vittatum | reverse complement strand
CTCTTTCCACTATATCCAGTGATGTCAGTGCAGCACGATCACTAAGATCAGATTTGCAAAGTACAGATTCTCCAGAGTCTGATGACACTTCATTTGCTTGTCCTAGACCTTTGGGACTATTGTCCTCTCTTTCCAAAATTCCATGAGTTGCTTTCTGTGACTTATTCTTAGTATGGGAAAAGTGCAAACTACTCAGACACCTCTTGGCTAAGAAAGATACAAGTTACTATCCAAAGCAAATTCTCATTTGAAATCTGCAGGTATATGTAAGTCATATTCAAAGTTGAACCAACTCCTTTTGTTTCCTTTCATATGTTGCTACACAACATCTCTGGGAAGATAAAAATCAAAGGAACAGAGAATCTTTTGGAAAAAGCTTACTGAAAAACAATGGATTCAGATTTTGAAAAGCCTCACACTTTTTTGAAAATAGTTTGCAAAACTAGTTTATCTGTTGCTGGTATAGTCCCGTAAGTGTTGATGTTCACAGAATATTTTAAACAATCGTATGTCCAAAGCATAGCATGTGTCATGACATTTTATGCAGGTTTCAACATTGTACGCTGTGGAGTGGACTTTCATCCTGAGTTTTTGGCAAAAACACTTTATAAAAACTAGATAATTTGAAGTTCTCTTTCATTATTTACACTCCCAATCATTTAAGCCCTTCTCCAAAAATTTTGCTACCAGAGGGAAAAATCCCATATCCTAAAAAATTAGTTCAAATCCTAAAATGACCAAAACAAATCAACAATTTTTTCTACAATTAACTACCTTTCTAAAAGGAGCTGTTGTTACCCAGGTGTGGCAGTTGCATCCTCCCTGACAGCAAGCCTTGCAAAAGACAGGACACCAGGCCCTGCAAAAGATAACAGGTCTGTTCCAAGGACCTGGCAAGGACAGCCATTGAGGCCTGATGAGGCCTGATGGCTTTGTTCATTATGTCTTTTGTGCACTGGCTTCTGAGCGAAATAGAACTTGGCCACAGCCAGATTTGACTCACTTATAAACCGGGCCCTGCCGGAAAGTCAATTTGAGTCGATCCTCCTCAGAGCAGTGGGGCTGCAGCCAGGAACTTCCTAGGATTGAGAGTGCCCATCACCCCTTGCTTGTGAGTGAGACCTCTGGAGATATCCTTGAAAGAGCCCTTCCCCTTCCGTGGGTGAGTGATTTGCTGGGTACCCCTGAGTGAGGGGGTTTATCCCTTTTATTGAGTGAGTGTGTGCACATTTTGGTCATACTTCTAGAGGAACAATCTCAGATTCCTAAATCCAGTTGTGTAGTAATAATTCGCAACTTGCATCCGAATCTGTAATGTGTTTTTTCTGTTGGAGTGTATGATGCTTTTGGGGTTAGAATAAATTTTGACTTTTTGTAGCAGCCCTGCCCGTCATTCTGGGTGCCTCCACAACGCCAGGATATAAGATAATTTAACTTTATTGCTTAACCTGCTGTGGTTACTTAAACATGATCATCTCATGTCATTTGTCATTTCAGATGCACTAAAGGTTTATGTACATGCTTTCAGCTGTACTCCAAAGGGGTGTATATAGGTCTCTCCTAGGTCTTTTGTCAGATTGACAAGCCCAACAGAAAGTTTCAGATTTCTAGAATGTGCCAAATGACATTTACGTTTGAGCAAGCTGAATCGTTGGAGCATGTAACTTCCAGATAATTTGTTGCTTGTGGAGCCACATAAGCATTAATATTCAGGAAATATTTAGAATGATAGAATGTCCAAACTGTAGCATGAAGAAATCTCAACTAAGTGTTGTGGATTTTTGTGTTGCAGTAGACATTTTTGTTAGACAGCTCAAGAGAAAGAAGAAGCAAAACTATAATTAAATATGACTAAAAACCTACCAGCACCACAAGAATGTTTCTAAATGGCTATAAGATGGAAACTTAAAGCAACATATATGGCCTTAGAACTCAGATATACTAATTGCTGGAATGTTTACTAAGGATAAACCCAGTGTAGCACTCTTGCAATAGTTGTGCCATACAAAAAAAAAAAAAAAAAAGCCAAAAAATATTTGCCGTATTTTCTGACACGCTGATATTATTGTACAGAACAGTCAGTTACCTGTTATGGAGTTCAACTGACGTTGCTCATTTTAAGACCTTATTTACAGCTGTTCATCCAGCTTTACAAACTCATAATTCTGTGGACTGAAAAATTTTGTGTACATATAGTGCTTTATACTTAGACTTTAGGCCCCTGGTGAGGCCCTGGTGAGGAATATTGTGTCCAGTTCTGGGTCCCTCAGTTCAGGAAGAACAGGGAACTGCTTGAAACAGTCCAGTGCAGAGCTACAAAGATGGTGAAAGAGTGGAACATCTTCCTTGTGAAGAAAGGCTGAAGGAGATGAGTCTCTTTAGCTTGGAGGAGGCTGAGAGGCAACCTCATAAATGTTTATAAATATGTAAAGGGTGAGTGTGAGGGGGACAGAGTCAGGCTCTCCTCAGGGATGTCCAATGACAGGACAAGGGGCAATGAGTAAGAGCTGGAACATAGGAGGCTCCACAAAAATATTAGGAAAAACTTATTCACTGTGAGGGTGACAGAGCCCTGGCACAGGCTGCCCAGGAAGGTTGTAGAGTCTCCTTCTCTGCAGACATTCAACACCTGCCTGGACGCATTCCTGTGTGACCAGGCCAGGTTGGATGGGGCTTCGAGCAACCTGGTCTAATGGGAGGGAGGTGTCCCTGCCCACAGTAGGGAGGCTGGAATTAGATGATCTTCAGGGTCCCTTCGAACCTTAACCATTCTATGATTCTATGATTCCCTAGATGACCCTGTTTTGGCGGGGAGGGGGGTTGGATTAGGTGATCTTTCAAGGCCCCTTCCAATCTGAACATTCTGTGGTTCTATGATTCTATGTACACATAACAAGACCATAGTAAATACTGTTGAAGCATTCTGGCCGAAATGGCTCAAATAACTCCCATATTAGGCAAGCTAGAGAATCAGATATTCTATTTTGTTCCCAGAAACCTCATAGTTAAATCCATAAAAATGAAAGCATTTTCTTTTCATAGCTATGTGTTCTAATAGAGACTGTGCATTTGGCAGGGATATGGCCTTAACAAACTGCCTGAGTCACCTTAATTCAGTCTCTCCCTAGGAATTACTTAATGATGGGATTACATGCCATGAGGTCCCTATCAGTTTCAGAAAACTGATGTATCCTAGGAATCAGGCTCAAGGAATAGCACACAAAGTTAGAGAAGGACAGAAAATATAATGTGAGAACATAATGAAGTCTTGTTTGTGATGGATTGGTGATTAATCACCTTGGAAACAGTGTTAGTTAAAGGTTGCAAAGGGAGCTTACATCTTTTCAGACCTTAAAAAAAAATCAGAGGAGGAAAAGATACCATGAAGGCTAGGACAGCAGATTTCAAGCATATTAGACATATTCTTAGTGGTCAAAAATCCGTGTGAGGTGTTAATTCCCTGATATTTATCAAAACACAGACTCTGTTCCCTTCCTCCTCCTAGGTTTAGGACAGCTATGGTGGTAGTAGGAAGGTAAATTTTGTAGTTTCTGAAAGGAGATGAGTTTACTATCCAGCTTTTTCTCTGCACCGAAATCTTCCAGCTGTCTGATTACCTGTGTCTAAGCACTCATTCTAGAACTATGTTCTTACGATTTTGAGTATTGGCTGGCTACTAAAGGCTTCTCCTTAGCACAGTAAAGTCAAACTTTTATCTCCTCCCTGTAAGACCTTACTCATCGCTGCTCCACTCTTCCTACCTGGCAAATACCGTCTACTTCCTCCTCACACCCCTCCTTTTTTGGCCAGCCCATCAGGTGAGAGGCAGTGCAGGTAGTGCTTGAATGTGGTGGGTGGTCATCTGCCTCTTGACAGCTGAATTGGCCAGGAAAATATGTTATTTTTAGCACCCATGTGTAAGCCTTAGACTGTATTTTTGTAGAGCTCAGTTGTGAATACTTTAATACCTTTATGATTTCTACTGCACTGTCCAGTTTTGCTGATACTAACCAAAAATATCAAAGGTCAAAGAACGAAGGCTGGGAGAAAGATTTAGCCAGGGAGAAAGAAGTTATGTCATCATACTGGTTTTGTCCCCTTAAAAAAAACAGACTAAAATGTGGGACATTTGGGTGTTACCCTGGAGAATTTCCTCACGAATCTACCACAGTTTTTTATATGGTGGTGAGCACATCACCTAAATCATCTAAACATGATCTCAAATATGAAATACGGTGGAGCTGAGCTAGGGCAACTCGGGCTGCAGTAACTAGGGGTTGTGTTCAAAAAAAAAAGAACCTAGTGTATAATGCTAAGAGCTCTGATTACATGGATCCTGTGCGATTGGTGTGAGACATTGACTTAGGGAAAACTCATGGCCCGAGTCCTTCTGGCACACACTTCAGAAAATTTTTGGGTTTGTGAAGTGACATTTCATTGAAATTCAAAAGCTAAAATTTAGGAAGATAGTTCCTAGATAGAAAAACTATGCTTACTTGTTGTTACTTGCTGCCTGACTGAAAATGGGGTCTTTAAGTTATTAAGAATCTGATGATTCTGATCATAATTCTTTTTATTTTCAGTTTCCAGTAATATCTCAAAGCAAATACACCATCTGTTCTTTAAGAAAAGCGCTCCCTAGAGGAAAGGCTCACCAGCACAGTCTAGTGATGCAACTGGAACTGGTAGCAGTGGCATCGAGGTCAACCACAACAGTATCAGCAGGAGATTGGGGCTATCTGTCAGTCTAAAACACATGATTATATCCTCCCAGTTCTTATCACAACCTACAGCTAATCAAATTATAAACATAGACCCAGACCTCTGTCTTTCTCATGCTCTTGTCATACTTTTCACTCATAAGCTAGACAGAGTTCATTCCATCTTATTACTATTGATTGGCTGACCAGGGGTAATAGGCCCTGGGTACATGTCCAAACTTATTCTAAGAACATTTATTTTTACAAGTTTTCTGTAGATGTTCATACAGTACATGTTGTTGTCTCATTCATCTTTGAAAGCATACTATCTACAAGACAATAATAGGTACTGAGAATCTTACTACATTCATGTAATCTTTTTTCATTTATTTATGTTTTAATTGCGTTCGGAACAGAAGAGAAGATAGCTAAAGGAAAGGCCTCCATTATTAACAGCAAGAAATAGATGTTTTGTGCCACCTTGTTTTCCAGAGAGATGGAGTTTTTACTGGATTTCTCTAAGCAAATCATGCCAAGCTAAAGCCATATACATATGGCCAATTAGGCAGAGAGCATACTTATATTACTTAATTTGAAAGTGAAGCTTTCCGTAAAAGAGACGAGCAAGTAAGATGGGACTAGAGTGCCAAGGCAGATCTGTACTGATGTGTAATCCTCAATACGTGTGTAATGTACTTACTACAGCTTTTGATGACAGTGTTATGTATCGTTGTATTTCGTGCCTGTAACCAAAATGTCTTATCTTTATCAGATAAATCATTGTACAGATTTTTTTGGTTTTTTTTGATTTGAGAGTAGGTTTGTGGGATACCTTGCAACATGCATCAGATGATAGTGAGAACCGTTGTTAGCCAAAACTTGCTTACATTTTTAGGACATGGAATTATCCCACAGTATAAAAACAACTGATTTAGATATTTAAACCCAGTTCTGCATTCTAAATTTGGAAATAGGTGATAATCTGAGGATCTGCCCCTTTTAGATGTTAACTGATTTTGTTTTACTATTGCACCTGTGATGAATCCCATGAAATCTTTTGCTAAGTCTCTCTATGCCTCTCCTTTCTCCTGAAAATCCAAGGGAATCCATCTTAAAGAATTATTGAGAAATAGAGAAGTAGCAGGATACTGTCTTAATGAGTGCCTGAGCAAGACCTTGAAGAAAATTAATAATTTTACTTCTGGAAAAAGGTTTGACTACCACTTAGTAAGGCAGACCTGGGGCTAAAAGTGGAAAGATGATCACTAACGAGGAACCACTGCTCACTGTTAAATGAGCACTGTCCATTCTGAATGAGCCAAAAGTCCTGTGTATTGATGTAATTTTATGTAGTGTTGTAAGGTGTTTACACGTGTGCAAGACTAGTAAATTCAGGTTTACATATAACATAGACCTTAGCATGTCTAAATATTGAGTGCTGAAATGTGAAAGATTTGCTAAGAGTCTTTTGTGTAGTTATTATTCAGATTCCAAGATGGTTATTAAGAGTTTCCCTTATTAGCTTCTATGAACATAGGATCTCATTCTAAGATTACAGCTGAAAAAGATTCAGTGAACCCAGGTAAGCTAACAGATATTTCCAATCCTTACGGTCTAACTCAGAGATATTTGGACTGGTATCTTTAACTGTGTGAAGTTTAAAGAATTCAAATGTCCCTATTCAGGGCGTTAGTAAGTGTCAGAGATGTAATGCAGATGGCATAATGAAACATTGTACATCGTTTGAAAAGAGAATAGTGGAGGATATTTTCTGTCTGCTGTTTATGGAAATGGAAAACAAACAAAAAAATAGTATAAACTCATTTTCTGCTAGTTCTTATTGAATTAAATAAAATGTACTGTTCCCTTTACTAACAATATATCTCTATATCTGAGATAATTACCTTTTCAAAATCTTGTAAGAGAACACAAAAAAGCTTTGTTTATCCTTTTCAGCAATTCAAATATTGTCTTGACTTCAGCGTAAGAGATCTAGACTGTTATTTTCTTTTTCTTTCTTTAAAAAAATAAATTACAACAGTTGACTCATTTAAACTTCTCTGCATGAAGAGAAAGCTGCATCAAGTATTCTTCATGTACTGAAGAATCACTAAAAAACACAGCTCCTGAGAAGTGATGCATTCCATATTAAGCAGAAATTCACTGGAGCAGAATTGTAGTCGTAGTTTCCTCTTTTGGATTGTCAGCCACTGCTTGCATCACTACCTTATTTATTTTTTCATCCTTGCTGTCCTACAGAGCTGAACGATCTCTTCCCCTCCTTTATTTCTTTGTCTCTCCCTCCTTGTGCTGTATGCAATAAAATTTATCTAAATTCAGGCTCCAGATTCTATCCAAACCGTATTTCAGAAAATTTTACAGCTGTCATGAAGAGTAAATCTTAATTTCTACCTATTGCCGATCAGTATGTAGATCATTTGGATGCATCAATGTACAGAATGTATAGCAGGAAGAAATAGTCATAGAAATAAGGGGGAGAAGTACCCATTTTTTTACATCACTAAAGGACAGAACTCTTCACCACTTAGTAGGTTCATATGAAATAAAAATGAAGAGATCCAGACTGATTTCTTAAAATCGTCTACTCTACTCTTCATAGTACTGATGTAGAAATAATTTGGCTCAAAATTCCTAATGCTATATTTAGTTAAATGAAAGCACTTCTCGTAAATGCTTTTGTCTGGATAGAGTACTTGATTTTCACTTATAATTTCCATTTACTTTTCTAGTGACTCCACCCTAAAAAATTTAGGATTTACTGACACTGTGTTTCAATTTCTTACTTGATGTGTTTATCTTCCCCAAAGAGTGCATGCTGTGTTGGGGAAACATCACTCAGAATAGAGTGCAATATGGAATAATGCAATATTAGATTTTTAATGAATTTTGGGAGCACTTGATCTTTAACAGCTAAGCTCCTCACATTATAATACTAACTTGCATTCTTAAACTAAGGCCTATTAGCTTTGTGAAATTCAGTCAGAGCATTCACATGACATGAAGACATCCACTAACTGAAAAGTGTTTGATATCGTTACCTCTAGATGTGGATTTTTACATTTTTTTTCTTTCAAAAATCCCCTTTTGAATCTCTCTCCTTCCCTTCCTTTCTTATTTATTGTGACTCCAGTTCCCTAAGTCTTATGTGTGTCTCTGTGCCTGTGCATGCATAAGTATAGAAAGGACAGAGTGTAGTGTATAACCCATTAGTTGCCCTTGGTAAATCCCTCTATAGTGCACCATCTTTAGCCTGAGCTTCAGAGAATTGCTGAACTGTTTGAGCCTTTAAATATTGAACCTTCCACTGGAGTGAAGCACTTTTACATGCAATATTCAGCTGCCATAAGTACTACACTAAAGCACCGCTCAGAAGGAAGATGAGAAAGTAGGTCTCCATCCTGAATGGATTTCTCTAAGTGCTGCATTCAGGACACACATTTATTTTCTGACTCGGTACATCATTACACTGGAAAAATGACAATAGGTCCATTTCTTCCTTTAGAGAATGACATGTAGGACATTCCTTCAAGAAATGAGAGCACAGAAGAGACTTAGACCTGGTTATAAACTTTCTAGTGGAATATTCTAATGTCTGATGTTCTGGAAGGAAATATAAGACTTTCAAGAGATTTTTGTATCGTGCCTTCTACGTCAGGCATGTCTGAAGAATGGAGACAAAACAGTTGAGAAAGGTGAAAAAATTAACTAATAATCTGACTCCTTCTCTTACCAGAACAAGTTTTTTTTGAGTATGGTTAGGAAAGGAAACTTTTTACAGGAAGCCTTTCTTATTGTTCTAAGGT
>NW_009732239.1:29434-35726 GCF_000703405.1 Apaloderma vittatum | reverse complement strand
TTTAATGTTTGAATTTTAGATTAAAGCTCATAGAACTAGAGTTAAGTATAGCTTAAACACCTAAATCCCTGGTTTGGCATAGTTCTCAGTCCTTATATTTATTAATTAAATAAAAAAAAACAAAAAAGGCCTGTCTCTTAATGAAGGCTGAGATTTCTGAAGAAGTGAAAATGAATGAGGTAAGAAATTTAAATCAATTTCATCCTTCCATTACAATAATATGTCTCTAAAATCTCAGCCTAATTCTCTAATAGGACTGTTTTTCCTTGAGTTATATTTCAACTGCTAACGTTAAGTAAAAGTCAAAAAAGAATCCTGATATGAGTAAGGTTCTGATTCTGCTTCCGATTTTCAACATTGTTGGTATCAAAACGTATACTTGAGGAGGAAATAAGATTGTCTTTTCCTCAATGAACAGAGGCTACCAAGATGAAAGAATATTGAATATTCAGTCTCCTGAGGTATCTAAAGGTCTTGCTGAAAGCGTAAGAATTGTTCTGACTCACCTAGATTGCAGAGCCTGTAAAGCATATACAGACACAGTAATTTTACCAGCTCATACGCACTACTGTTCATGAACCTTAGCAGATTAAAACCAGTAGGATCTAGCTATTAACAAAATAAAACTGTCATCTGAATTGATACATTGCCTGAAAAACTTTATCTTAAAGGAAAAATGTAAGAAATTTCATAGGAGTTATTAGTAGCTGTTGCCTTCAAAACCAAAATCTTCTTGATATTTTATTTCATAAATATACCTATAACCTCTAGAGACCTGATCTACAGGTATCTTGGAGAGACTGTGCATGCCAGCACATACAGAATGAAATCACTCTGGAGCAAAAAGTTAGTTGCAAAAGTGAGGGCTTTTCTTTTTCCCTCTCCTCATCCACAATGTGGAACTGCAAATAGTCTTACAATGAAAAAAAAAAAGGTAATCAAAATACATATCATTTTGTTTTCAGAAAAAACATTGTGCAAGCTGCCTCAAAATCTGAAGAGACAGCAATATTTCTGTCTTGGAAGAACCTTGTCATCAATCAAACAACCAATGTTTCTTTAATATTGACATCACCACTAAACTACTGAAATTACATTCCTCACGCAGTCTTTCAATCTCATCAAGCCACTGATCTACACAGTGTTAATACAGAGAAGAAAAATACCGGGATTTAATACTTTTTTTTTGATGAGTAAATGCAACAATAACTTAGACATTACACCTTACCTTAAGAATAGAAGTCAGCCCTAAAACTAGCATCTCAATGTATGTGTAACAGGTACTCCAAATTCCCACTATAAAAAACAAGTGTCTGGTCAATGCAGCCAGTGGAGCCAAGAGAAAGATTCTGCTCTGCCTAAAACTGATCCGTAGGACATGACTAAGTTTCATGTTTAGACTTTTACACATCTGTAGGTGAGCTATGGAATTTATTTAGTTGCTTAGGTGACATTGTGTAATGACATGTCCCTGTACTCGGCAATGCTGAGGCCACAGCTTGAGTACTGTGTTCAGTTTGGGGCACCGCAGTGTATAAAAGACATTGAGATACTGGACTGGGTCCAGAGAAGGGAAACAAAGCTGGTGATGGGTCCAGAGCTCATGTCTTAAGAAAAGCAGCTGAGGGAGCTGGGATTGTTCAGTCTGGAGAAGAGGAGGCTGAGAGGAGGCCCCATTGCTCTCTACAACTACCTGAAAGGAGGCTTTAGAATGGTAGGTGATGGTCTCTTCTCCCAGGTTACTAATAATAGGATAAGAGCTGATGGCCCCAAGTTGCACCCAAGGAGGTTTAGATTAGATATTAGAAAAAGATTTTTTACTGAAAGAGTGGTGAAGCATGGCACAGGCTGCTCAGTGAAGTGGTGGTGTCATCGTCCCTGGAGGTGTTCAAAACGTGCATAGAAATGTCACTTTAGGACACGATATAGTGGTCGTGGTAGTGTTAGGTAGACAGTTGGACTAGATGATCTTAGAGGTCTTTTCCAACCTCAACAACCCTATGACATTTTGGGTAGCTAGTACCTAGACCAACCACTCTTATAGGCTCCTCTATACTGTCTTCAGCTGCTGCTCCAGGTTTGTACAGATCTGTTTGTTCTGTCTTGTATCCACTAGTTCTGTACGGAAGTTTAGGGCTTTTTAGTGAATCTAGACACATGTTCAGAGGCAATTCAAGCAAGCTCCAGAGCAAAAAGAATTCATCTCTAGCTTTTCAGGCCTGAAATTAGATGCCTAGAAGCATTGTATGACATAGAGGATGTTTCAGTCACCTAAATCCATCTCTCTTGTGTCATTTCAGGAACTCTGTTATCTGGTATATCCACATGAGGCTGGTAAATACAGTCCGGAAAATGTACACAGCAGAAACTGAAGTGTTTCACTTAACACTGGACATGAAAATGTGTGAAACCGCACTCAGTCACAACCTAAGGAGCAACAGTAAATCTGTATGACCCAATAGGCATCAGGGTGACTTATCAGGTGACAAGTCCAGGCTTCTGGGGATGTGTGTGACCCCAAAAGACATGCCTTTAGGCATGTAGGAGGTGTCAAAGACTGAGAGATGAGGCAGGGAGGGATGTTAGTCTCTTTCCATTGTTTAATTGCAGAGATAACTGAACTGGAAAATAAGCAGAATGTGACTTCCTTAATCCTTTATAGATCTCTTTGGCATTGTTTGACTTTCAGAAACATTGAATGATCTGCAGTTTCCAAAATCAAAGACTGATATCTATGTTCTCACTTAAGGTTTATTTTGTAAACATGACTGGAGGCCTTGATTTTCATAAGTGGTGAACACTATAAATTAGTGTCTGTAGTTTGGCATCTGACAGCTGTAGAATTCAACATTAGATGCTATTTTTGAAAATGTAAAACTCTATTTTTAAGCTCCAGGGAAACATTTCACAGAGGTGGAAAGGGTTTGATTTACCAACTTCACCTAATACGTATAGATCACTGAGTTTTATTTTTAAACATTGGTTGACTTTTGGGGTGGAGTGGTCTTGTTTAGAATAAGTTTTTTTTTTAATTATTTTTTTTTAAAGTGAAAGGATTAGTCTTTACACGCAGGCTTTGGGATCTAAAGAATGGTGACAGCTCATTTGCAGGTAGGGAATCACTTTTTTCAGCCCCATATCTGTATTTGAACACTAACTGCTCTGGGAAGTGTACAGATTCTGTCGCTTAGCAACCACCCTCCCTCTTCTCAGAGTAGCAGGAGGATGCTCTGCGCATGCATGTGTACCAGTAATCTTGTTTTCAGACCACAGAAGGCCTTGTTGTGGCACAGTCAGCCAGATCATATACTGAGATATTTTGCAGATGTTCCATCCATTTCAACTCACCACAGACAAAATCTGAGCCAGCTCCTTTTAATGCTGTGTCTCAGAGCTGAAAGCATTAGAGATCATTGCATCTTGTTTGCAGGGAAACTTAAAGGAGTGTTACCTGGGCAGTGAGTTCCAAGTCCAAGTTTTTACTGAAGTCCATTGTAAATTGTGTGAAGTTCTGCTGAAGCATCCAGGATGTTTACTTAGAACAGAGGGAAGTGTGAAAAAAAAATAGCCAAAAAATGGACAGCCATTACTGTTGCATGGGATTGAACTACAAGGTAGTCACTCAGATGTCTAAGAAACACACAGGATTCACATGATGATTTTTTCCCTCTGGCTACCTGTCAGAAGTGTAATGAGGCATTGGTGAGCTGTTTGTGTATCTATTTGAAATACCTACATGGATGTACGCTAGTCACCCAGTGCTGATGGGTGTAAGACGTACACTAGGTGGTGCTTGCACAACGCAGGGAGCAAAAAGTGCGTCTGTCTCAAGATGTGTCAGCAACTCAGCGCTCCACCTCCTCCTCCAGTATTTCCCGTTATGTGCACTCTGTTCCATGAAGTGGAGTCCTGTAATTAAATATAGAAGGTTCACAAGTAATGTAAAGACAAATGGTTATTTGCTATTTCACTGACCAGTGCAATAAAGAGATAAAAGCGTTCATTTGCATATCTGTATGTATGTTTACACATGCTTACACAGCCTTAGCAGCTCCAAGGTTCTAAAGACAGAAAGATGGTACAGTGAAATCTTTTCTATGTTGCTTTAAAGAGCTACATATGCACAGAAGTGAAATGAAAGGAAAGGCTCTTTACTATATCTTTGTACAGAACCCAGCACCATTCTGGTCTTAATTAGTGTCTAAAATCTGGCATGAACTACCAGGGCATTTGGAAAATGGGGAAAAAAAATAAGAAAAGAAGGATATATATCTTCCCCATTTTATCAGCAGTGTCATAGAAAGAAAAAGAAAAACAAAACATCTGAATGCTGATTAAAGTTATCTCTGTACACTATATAAAGACATATAAATGGTATAAAAACTTTCTATATATCTTTGAAACATCCAAGCAACTAAAGGAAAGAAAACCTGGATTGATCATTGTTGTACTTCCATGTGCTCCATATATTTTGTACATAGCAACAAAAGCTGTCTTGGATTTTATTCAAAAATAAAAATAAAAAGCTTTCAAAATTGACAGTAATTCAAATGTAAACATAATATATGTGCTTACTATATCACAACTCAGACTGGACAAACACACTACTGAGATAAAGTTCATATTGATTCTCAGTCCATTGTTTTTAAAGTCCAGAGACAGTAACAGCTTACAATTGTCTAACATCCCAGTTAAACACATTTAACGCTAAATTTGTTTAAGGATCATGTTCATTTCAGTTATGTCTGGAGGCTTATATACCTGGGATGTGCTTTAAAATCAAATGTAATTATTTTCAATGGATGCACATTTTGAGCAGGGGTGGATTTTGGACAGAGAAAGTGAAGTGGATATCAGGGCTGGTGTTGGAGGATGAATGCTGGAAAAAAGAGAGAAATTGAGCCAGATTTGCTTGGATCAGTGCCAACACATGGACACAAATATCCCAAATCAAATCATGCTGCCAAAACACAAACAAGAGCTAAGCAAATGTTTCTACAGTCTTCTAGTACCTGAGCTTGCTGCAGTTCAGGAGTTTGTAAGAAGAGTGGTGGCATAATGTTCTTTGTGTTTCATTAGATGGGGTGGGAGGTAATGAAAATTAAGGTAGTGGATATGACTCTTCCTGGAAGAGCTGTGCAGATACATACCAAGACCAAGTTGCTGAAGGAGTAACAGAAGAAAATAAGCATAAAGAAAAACAAATAAGTTCTCAGCTTCCAGGCTAAGCCAGGCACTTCATTCAGCTGTGTTGTGACACTAGCTTGCCATGTTTTCATGACCTTTACATTTTTGCTTTCTGGAGTCAGAAGAGCTTCACTGAATTCACTGTGAAGCAAAATCATGTTCTAGAGTAGTCCAAGACATACTAGCTTCCAAGTGGCCCATTGTAGAGTAGGCTCATTCCAGAATATGCCTGCATCTGGATTTTGTTATTTGGAAGAGCAACAACACCTGTTTCCCATTTAAAGAGCAGAATTAACAGTTGGGCTCCAAACTTGGCTGCTATGATTCCTTCTGAATCCAGGAGAAGTCAGATGCCAGGTGCTGGCTTTCGCAGCTCTGTTGCACCAGAATTTAGCTTGGTTTATTATATGCTGTAGCAGTGCTAATTACAGGCATCTTGTCCTGCTTCTCCCCACTCCTTCTGCCTGCCATCCTCCCTTGTTTCCCCACCATGCTCTCAGTCCAGACTGGGTGACAGACATCTAAACCTGTTAAAATCCAGAAGTATCTAGGTAGATTCAGCTCTTTCCCAGAGCTGCAAGAAGGTCAAGGTGATTTCCAAAGTGGGGCTGAGTATTTATGTGGGGATGGATGGTGGGAAGAAAGAGGGAGGAAAGACAGGGAGGAGGCACACTGGGAGTTTTTATGACTCAAATCCAGTAAGCGTATCATGTCAGACAGGAAAAATGTGTGCCTTGAATTTGGAGCCCAGATGTCTGAACCATCTGAGTTGGCATGTCCTTCTCGGTGGTGTAGCCTGTCCAGCTGATAGACAGATAAGAAAACAAACAAACAACCAAAAAAACCCAAACAAAAAAAACCCATACCTCAGAAAAACAGACACACCCGTATATTACATGAGATGCACTGAATCACAGACATTAGCATT
The DNA here is from genome assembly GCF_000703405.1 of Apaloderma vittatum. Classification (NCBI taxonomy): domain Eukaryota; kingdom Metazoa; phylum Chordata; class Aves; order Trogoniformes; family Trogonidae; genus Apaloderma; species Apaloderma vittatum. The sequence continues at coordinate 29,611 of NW_009732239.1, read as the reverse complement.
TCACTGTCTGTGTCCTGTGGAGGGTGGGAGCTCATATCCTGCAGCAGGGCAGTTAAAGTAATCGATGAGTGCGTGTTCAATCCTCAGAAAGGGAGGGGGGGCAAGGGAAGAGAGAGGAGTGGAGGATGAAGTGGGAGAGGGAGGGAGGGAGGGTGTGGTGGTTGGGGAGGGGGGGAT
>NW_009732239.1:29090-29354 GCF_000703405.1 Apaloderma vittatum | reverse complement strand
GGAGCGGAGCTACTCAGAAGAGCCAAAACAGGAAGGGGGTTGCAAATCAGTGTGCAAAGGGGAGGACCGAGCCTTCCCCTCCCCCTAGCAAGCCTCCTCCTCTGCCTTCCCCACTGCTCGTCTCTCCGGGTTTTGAGTCTTTTATTTTGTGTGTGTGTGTGCCTTGTTTTCTTTTTCTTTTTTGTTTCTTTTTCTTAAGGAAAAAAAAAAAGAAAAAGCAAACAAAAAAACACCAACCCCACCCCCAAACACCCCCCCGGGAAA
>NW_009732239.1:0-29015 GCF_000703405.1 Apaloderma vittatum | reverse complement strand
CGGCAGCCCCGCGGCGAGCGCACGCCGACAACATGGCTCCGATCGCCACCGGCCGACAGCAGCACTTCGGTAAGAGCTTACCGGCACCCCGGCCCCTTCCCTAGGAGAAAGCGAGGCAGGCAGCCCGTGCCGAGACAGCCGGGCACCTCCCAGCAGCCAGCTTGTTGGGAGGAACCCGATTTCCCTTCTCCCCCCTCCCCAACTTCTCTTGAATCTCAGAAGTTGTGTCGATTTGCTTTCTTTCCCTTCCCTTCTCTTCTGTCCTCCTTACCGGTTCCCCCAACCCGCTGTCCCCAGGCAAATCACCGGGAGAGATCAAGAGCTTTGGGTAGGTGCGGTTTTGGATGAGAGAGGTTTGGGGTTGTTTTCTCTGCCTTGGTTGAAGTAGCGCAGCTCTGGAGTTAAGTGATGTAAATGCATCCTGTGCCACAGAGAAAAAAAAATCTTTGTTCAAGCCGTTCTTGGAATAATTGTCATTCTTGTTTTCTTGTTATAGAGAAAGACTTGTCAAACGTTAGTTGAAGTGAGAGGTAGTCTTGTAAAGCACACTGCTAGGAAGACAAAAATACAGCATCTCGGTGGTTTTAGCTGAAAAGCTGCATGTCGATCAGCCTGGGTTCATTGCGAATGGCAATGATGACAATGAACTTTTCAGTTGTGCCATTTTTATGCACTAGATGTACGGTGATTAATTGCGATACCAGAAGTTTCAGAAACAGTCACATATGTGCACTTGTAAAAAGATACATAAATAGCTTTGTACAGAAGAAACAGTGAGTAGAAATGTTTCTTATCTTGGTTTATAAACACTGACTCCAGCCTAGATTATATTTACTTTAGCAAATAGTGGTTTAATTCAAGGATCATTCCACTGACTTAAGTGAAGTGACTCTAAATTTATACCACATAACAGAAATAATAACTTCTTCCAGAATCAATAGGTGATGTTTCCTACTAATAGCCTCCCTTGAATGTCAACTAATTGATTTACATTATGATAACAGCAAGAAATCTAGGTTGCAATATAATTAGTTGTAAATATAAATGCATTTTATTTACCATTTCATCTTCTTTCCTACCCCACCCACTAAGTGTTTCTAACCACGCTTGTGACATCATGCTTAGCTAATTACTTATTTAAGAATGATAATCAATGTTTCAAACGTTGAATTGATTTTACTACTGCTTTCAGTAGTTGTAGAATTAAAGTATAATATTAATTTCTATAAAAAGTCTGTCATCTCATAAAAAGGTATTGTAAAGGTGCAAATCATTCTTAAAAGCTATTAAAGTGCTCTGATTAGTTTTCAATTACTGCTTGCTTTCTACCTTCATACCATGTATATTTAAATTTCTGCAGCCCAGGGAATTCTTGAAACTCAGAGCCACGTGCTCGACTTAGAAAAAATACTTTTTGACTATGTATGTAATTTTCAGTCATTTCATTAAGCTCTTAAAATCAAGTATGCAGACTGATGCAGCTTGTACGCAAAGGAAAAGTGACACGAATATGGTCAGAAGAAATCAATACCCAGGCCCAATCCTGCCTGTGCTGGAACATTTTGTCCTACTTTGCTCTAATAGTATCATGGTGGACTTTTTTTTTGAGTCATCCCACTAAAAAGCAAAGGTATAGTGGCAGCACATCTATCTGTCCAGCTTTTACCTAGATAAAGCTTATTTGAAGGGTGACTGTTTTTGTTTTCTCATCCTGAATGATCTGCTAATCACCTGGAAGAGAATCACAACTGTTACAAAATTGCCTTTATGCATAAACAATGTCATTCCATTTATATTCTACTAGTCTTCCACTATTGCAGGGAATAAAGATTAAGCTCTGATGTTACATTGTGGAAGGTTTAAACTCACTTAGTAATGTTACTTATGGGCAAAATTGGATTTCCAATTAGTTGTGCTCATTTACCCTTCAATGCATGCTTTGAAGGGCTAATGATACTCTATATGTAACTAATGAATCCACATGACAATTGACGTTGTAACACTCACTCAGTTTTCTCTTTATTCAGTTCAATTATATGATTCATATTCAGGTAGAAGAAAATTATGTTTTAATGTTTTCTCTATATACTCTTGAAAAGTAGTGACCCTCCCTGTAAATTCCCCATAGCTTTGATTCATAGTGTCTTAAATGAAAAGCTTAGTGGTTATCAACGACACTCTTAATAGTTTTTACAGCTCTAGACTCACATATAACTGCCTGATGTGACTTCTATCTGCAAAAGACACTTGCTATGTAATTATTCTAAATTTTCTTGATAAACTTCCTCCTGCAAAGTATCAAAAATCCCTCTGAAATTGTTGAGTGTTATAACCTTCAATTAAACTCAGTTCTTCCAAGAGATACCTCCAGGCAATTATGGGATCAGACCATAAAAAATGAGTTAATTGAGTGTGCAAAGTATTCTAGGAAACAGTATGAGAAGCAGATGATGTATCCATAAGTAATGCATATCTCACAATCTGGTTTATCTAGCCAACAAAGCTCCATCAAGTCAAAGCCAAAACCTTCTGAGAGCTGGCATTACTCACAAACATACAAACTCAGACACTACATACAGAGGGATGAGGTAATCGAGCAGTTACTTTTAGGATGGGAGTAGTATCTTCCTTGTAACCAGTCTGTAAGGAAAAATACTAAAAGAACAAGCGTGCCTTAGACTGGGACTACACATTCATGCCTGCAGGTGGCGAGCGATATATGCAATGCAAAGCACATTCAGTCTGTCAATCCCACTGTTGTTACCATCCCGTGTCAGTGTGTTTCACTAAATTACTGCTTTATTAAATATCACACAGAGTCCAAAGCATTGCTGTTTATGTGCTTGTTGCTATTTATTTGATTTGCAGATGAAATTCCTACAGTGGTCGGGATCTTTAGTGCATTTGGCCTTGTCTTCTCTGTCTCCCTTTTTGCTTGGATCTGCTGCCAACGTAAATCTTCCAAATCCAATAAGACCCCTCCCTATAAGTTTGTCCATGTTCTGAAGGGGGTTGATATTTACCCCGAGAATCTCAACAGTAAGAAGAAGTTCGGAGCAGATGATAAAAGTGAAGCAAAGAACAAATCGGCAACGCCAAAGAATTCTCTCCATCTTGACCTAGAGAAGAGAGATCTAAATGGCAACTTTCCCAAAACAACCCCTAAAATCCAGAGCTCTCCAGATCTTGAAAATTTGTCTCCTAAGCACTTTGTAGAAAGGAAGAAAGATTCAGTATCCCCTGACAGTTTAAAATCCATCACTTCTCTGTCGTCTGAAGATAAACAAGAGAAGCTAGGAACTCTCTTTTTCTCCTTAGAGTACAACTTCGAGAAAAAAGCATTTGTAGTGAACATCAAAGAAGCACGTGGGCTCCCAGCAATGGATGAACAGTCAATGACTTCTGATCCCTACATCAAAATGACAATCCTGCCTGAGAAGAAGCACAAGGTGAAAACCAGAGTGCTGAGAAAAACCTTAGATCCGGCTTTTGATGAGACCTTCACATTTTATGGGATCCCCTATAGCCAAATTCAAGACTTAACACTTCACTTCATGATCTTGAGCTTTGACAGGTTTTCCAGAGATGACGTCATTGGAGAAGTCCTCATTCCCCTTGCAGGAATTGAACTGTCAGAAGGAAGACTGCTAATGGACAGAGAGATCATCAAAAGAAATGTTAGGGTAACATATTTTCTTAACTGAATTTTAAAAGTGTTGTACTAGTGCTAGCAGTGATTCTGGTGTAATGCTACTACCATCTTGGAAAGAACAGGGAACAAGCTCATCATTCAAGTCATTGAGATGCTTTCATAATAACAGCATGAGGAAGCAATTACACAACTGTAAGAAAAGAGAATTACAATGAGCAAGAAATTGCTAATGTTCTGAACTCTACTTGCTTACTCAGCTGGCCCAGCAGATTTGTGTGGACCTATTTACACCAGGTCATGAGGCCTCAATCCACATTAATTTACTTTTAAAAGAAGGAATTCATAGATTTATATATTATTCCCCTTCTCCTCTCTCCCTTTTTCTGTTTGAAATCATTCTTTCTTAAAGCTTCTTGAAGTCCAAGTGAATCTTTCACTTGAACTACATGAGCTTCATAGCAGATTCTTAAAGAACATAGGTAGTCTTTAGTTAAGGAATTGGAACCCATAAGAAACCTTTTTTTTTTTTTCTTTTTGCAATAGTATGTCCTTGCATTTCAGTGCTGTTACTATTTTCTCTCTAAAGAGCCGTGACACAGTGTAGCTCTACCAAAGAGAGTAAAACACTAGGGAGATGCCAAAAACTTTCTGAAGTCAATGGTAAAACATGTTGATTTTACTTGGATAAAAATATTTCATACTATGTTGTCTGATTTCAGGATTATTTAGAACCATCACAGCTAAGCCAAAGAAATGTACATGCATCACACACACGTCTCTTCATCTTTATTGAGGAAGTGGAATGAGTATCAACTTTCAATTTGATTGTTTTCAAAGAGCAAGCATGCTCTCAAATTAAATATATGTCTACCAGACAACATACCTATAACTAATCAGTTATTTTCCAATTCTGTCGCTATATGACAACTATGACTATGTCACTGATATTTGATCGATAGCTGATTGGGTTTTCTGGTATGTAAGTATATACTATAGTATATAAGTATATATTCTTGTTTCCCTTGCCTTCCCACTTTCTGTGGAATAAATCACTAATGCAAATTCAAATCTAACAGTCATAAAGAAAGTCTTTGATGTCATCTTTTTCTTTTATGTATATTATACTACTTCAGAAAGTGTCAGGGATGAGATTTCATTAGCTGAATCCTTTAATGAAGATGGTTTGTTGGTTTTTTTTACATGTATTAGTTTTTTTATTTTTTTCCCAATATACCTTCATGGAATCTTGTTTTGCTTAAGATCTTTTTCATTCACTGAGATTTTTTAACTCAGGATGTAGGATTTCATTGATTATTTGTGATGTCAATGATGTCACATCAACCTGTACATTCACTTATTTATATTTTTCAATCTCATAAGTAATCATAAAGAGAGTTACATAACTACAGCAGAGAGAAATTATATTTGCTATGTAAAACAACATATCTCCATAAATTATACCCTTTTATACCATTTCAGAGCATACACTTACTTGACATTTCATAAATCTTCTTAATTCTGGTTTAAAGCTTGGTCAGTATAATTGCTTATTTCTTTTTTCCTTCATTTTGTCAGAAATCGTCTGGGCGTGGAGAATTACTGATCTCTCTCTGTTATCAGTCTACAACAAATACACTCACTGTGGTTGTTTTAAAAGCCAGACATCTACCTAAATCTGATCTGTCAGGATTATCAGGTAATAGTTTTACAAATGAATATGCCCTAAGAATAACAAACAAATAGGCAGAAGACAGCTTAAATGTTGAATTCAGAGACTAAAAGTATCCCATAAGTGCAGAAATGGTGTCTCTATTATTATAGCCTATTCATTTTATTCATATCTAGGTCAATGCTTTATTTTCCAGGGTATGTATTTTACAAATTTCTTCTTCAATCAAGTTAAAAACACATGACATCTGTTACTAGTGGAAAACAATGAGTTTTGTGATTGTCTTGAACAGAACGCATCTGCCATAAGTTTGGGGATTTTTTTTTGCAGATACAAAAAGCTCTCATTTATGACAAAAATTCAGTTTATTTATAGATCAGTATTGAGTGAGATTGTTATATGACGTAAAAATCGGAGTTGTAAAATGTAAAACTGGAAAATGGAAGTAGTAGAATTTATTATCCATCACACTACAGCAATTATGTGCACTCGAGACTGTCTCCTGCTTTGACAGGGGAGCTGGGCTAGATGATCTTTCAAGGTCCCATCCAACCCTTAACATTCTGTGATTCTGTGATGATTTCAGCTTAGCACCAAGAAAAATGACCAGTTACATTCTGTTGATTTTGGCCCGCTGAATATTCATATTTATTTGAAAAGACAAAAACGTGAACTATGATGGAAGGAAGTTGTAACATAACACTCAGGCTTTATCATGAGCTATACTCAGGATACACTAAGAAGGATCATTTTTTTGCACTTCCTTCTACTAGTTTGGTACCATTTCTCATTCAGTGAAACCGCCTTTGAAGCCATACTAGAATTGCACTTAGATGCACATTAATGCTACAGAACATAATGAAAGAACAAAATTTAATATATTATCTACAAAGGATAAGACATTCACATAAAAAGAACAGTACAAAACAAAATGTGGTGGCACATCAGCTGTTGATTCTCTATAGGACCGATACTCTTTCGTTTCACAGGATTTTTTTTTTAAAGAGGCAGAAGAGGAGGAGTTTTGGGAACCACTGAATCATAATTACTATAGCAAAAAATACAGTCTTTTTACTTCCCATAATAAGGAACACTGCAATTTACCTAGAAAGTTAACCTATCCTGAATCCAATACTGTAAACCTATAGATAACTCCTATATACATGGTGAACTTCCTCCTTCTGATTTCAATTTTATTCACATATCATAAGGACATTATAAATGGAGCCCAACTTTTTGCTCCACTGTAAAAGAACGTACGTACTTTTAACAATCAACCTCAAAGTCCTAGCAGATAGTGGAAGTTTCACGAAGACGGCATGACTGCAAGCTGATCTCAAGAGATCATGACTGACTGAAGTTCACCCAGGTGGGAAAATAATTAGAAAACAAAATCTCCCCTAGTGTCAGCATCCATGTGGACCCTATAGCACATCCAAACTACACATTTGTTTACTGTAGTTTTATGACTAAAGCTATAATTTTTGTTTGCTCTTTCTGCTTCCCTTATGTCAACCTTCCTAACTGTAACAGAAGCATAATATTTCTGAGAGATACATGCTACACCTGAAATGGTGTTTCTGTGGGTAAGCTAGACAATTGCATAACTCAATCTCCTTGGCAAGATGGGAACTTTTTTACTCAGAACTTTTTCCATGTTCAAAAATTCTTAGTTTCCTCGATCATTGATGTTGAGGTCTCCCAACAGGCCTAATAAAATCGAGAGGAAAATTCTAGCCTGATCTAATAACTAGCCAGAGGTAACAGTTGGGAAATGTCCTTTAAACAGAAATGAATAGCAGCATGAAACCACTGATGGATAATGACTTTGATATATTTAATGCTTATATAGCATATATTCATTTCAAAGCCAATGAACATTTCAATTACATTAAAACCTTTTTAAAAAATGTTTGTTATACTGATGAAGCATGCAAGTGAACAAGTATTCTATCATACCTTACTGCTGTTACACTGCTGTCAGTTTAAGGAAAAAAAACAACCTATTCATCATGCAAACATTTCAATCTGATAACTTTCCATAATATGCCTGAATACAGGCATAATTCTAATTTTACTTTTTTTAAAAAAGTCTTTTTACTTTTCTTGAGGTTTATTAGCTGATTGTTTGCATAGACTATCTGGTTTGACTGGATTCGGTAGAAAGGATTTTGTACTGCATCTTTGTACCAGGAGAATTTGGAAGCAGGCTCACATTTGCCTGGAAGTAAATGCCAGGGTACTTTAAAGGGAAGATTTTTAAAGTGTTCCTCTGAAGAAATAAATATAGCATTGTAGAAGACAATAGCAAAGAAATCTTACAGTAGTTGAACAATTATGACAAAACACTCAAAGGTGAAATTATGGACATATTCCCTTCTCTCCTCCAATAGTAATACAGAGTAGATATGAAGTCAAGTACATATCTTAACAACAAACATACCTTATATTTAAAGTTTTGTGTTAAATTTATTTAATAAAAAAATTGGTGGAAGCAATTTAATCAAGATACTTGACCTAGTAGAACATAACAGTTATGAGTCTCATCAGTCCATTCTCTTATCATTAGCTTATTTTCTCTTTTGGAGGCTTTTATTTGCCTGAGTCTTACTAAAGCTAATGATTATCCTCTAATGGTAGAACATGTCAATGGTTCATATAAATATGGAATGATACATATTTAGCAGATTCCATTAGAATTTTGTGTACCTTCAGACTATCCTTGCGTGTAGTAGAGATATTGTTAAGGTTAAGGGGCTACAGGGCAGGAGTTAGCTCATGGAGGAGACACCTGTATTTGATCGGATGAATCCTTACTCAGTATCTCGATAACATCTTTGGTCATTGTAAAGGGAGCCTAAAGGGATTAATTCAGATGTAAACACAAAAACTGGATGAGATATATCATCTTTAATTACTTGAAATATCTCTTTATTTTGATGTAATTATGTTGGCAAGTTATGAAATTTACCATTAACTCGATCAAGGAATTTCTAAACAACACCAATCAATATCTAATCTGCACTTTTTTTTCTTCCTTGCAGATCCTTATGTCAAAGTGAACCTGTACCATGCTAAGAAGAGAATTTCTAAAAAGAAAACCCATGTGAAGAAATGCACTCCCAACGCAGTGTTCAATGAATTGTTTGTCTTTGACATTCCTTGTGAGGGCCTTGATGATATCAGCATTGAATTTTTGGTTTTAGATTCAGATAGGGGGTCCAGGAACGAAGTCATTGGCCAGTTAACCTTGGGATCTTCAGCTGAAGGAACAGGTGGAGAGCACTGGAAAGAAATTTGTGAATATCCTAGGAGACAAATTGCCAAATGGCACATGTTATGTGATGGTTAGCAGCTTAGAGAGGGGTTGGAACTTGAAAAACAACATGTATTTCCATAGGCAAGGAGCAATTTTCTTTCTTTACTAGATATAGTTACAGGCTTGTAACTACAATATTTTTTTCTTTTTATTTCTTTTTGGATGGGGGGAATAAAAAGTGAATTGAATTATCAGAACAGAAGGTAACTCAATTTACACAGTATAAGGGAATTTACATTTCATCACACTTTAATATAATTGAATCTGATTCATATTCTTCTGGAGTTTAAATAGCCTGAAACATCTGAAGCACTGTAAACTTCAAAAGAACAGACTATGTTTTATGAAAAAGTCACTGGAAAACTTATTAGCACCGTTATACACAAGATAACCTCATTAAAATACAGATCTAAAAATAAGACCTGTGGCTTATTGAGCAAGGGATTGAGTCTTAAAAAACCACAGGGAATGAAGGTGAGTAGGAGGGCAATTCCTTCTGTCCAACCATCAAAAACCTTCTTTTATGAAAATTCAATCACTATTTGTAATTTTTGGTTATTTATACTTTGATCATCCCAAAGACTGAAGAGACTTTCAGCATTTTCTTTACATATCACAACATGTGCAACTACTTGTTTTATGTGTCAAAATACTGTACAATTATTTACAGTTGGATTTTTTTAATATGTATACATACAACTTGTTTTATTACAGTGATCAGAATAGATACATTCTACAAATTGTTGAGCGAGTTACCATACATTTTTTTTTTGTTAAAAGGGCTCCTTTACGGGTGACTGTACACATTATAGTACAGCTAGAATTTAGGATTAGATATGGCTTGCATTTTTTTTCCTCTGGCAAGGGTTACACTTTTAGCATTTAAAGCCATGGGAAAGCATTTCTATTGAGATGAAGTAACATACAGGATATTACAATCAACGACCTTTCACTATTTACATTTTAAGTCATTTGGTAATACTTAAAGGAGAGTTGTGTCTTCTTTTGTTTGATTCAAGAACGAACAAAATAGTAAGATAGAGAACAAAACCTTTATTCTGATGTTTGACTTAACTTCCTAAACCGTGATAACTGCCATTACAGGAAGACTACTCCCAACATATAAAGCTTAATGCATTTTTAAAATTTTTGCAGAATAAAACACAAGCTCACATTATAATTTACCCAACGTTATGTTACACAAACTACTTGAAAAGTGCATTTCACTTAGATTATATGCATTAATGTCCATTACTGATTGTACTGAAAATTGGTGGAGGTAAGGGAAAATAACATCCTGATTTCATTCAAGTGTAACACACATACGTTTAAATTTAAACTGTGCCAGGCTGGGGAAGTATCAAGTGTAACAAAAGCAAGTGTAAAAATAAAGCATTTAGACCTGTGAAATTTACTCTTTGTCACACCAGTTAGATTTTTAGGTTGCCGGAACTATAGCACAATTATAAGCAGATTATTTCCTAGAGTTTATACACTGATTTCTGATACAGAACTGTTTGCAAATACCACTCCTACACGATTTTAAATTACAGTATAAATAAAGGAGAATATAACGATGTTATTTGCTAATGTAAGAAGGATTTAAAAAAAAAAAAAGTGGAAGGCCATTTTCAGTATTTTTGCACACATCATTTTGTCATGTGTAATCCCACAAAGTGAATGTTTGGGGATTAAGGTATCGCTCAGTGTGAGTAAAGGTAACATGGGCATACCAGGTAAAAACACCACACACATTGGACGTCAAATTACTTTCATTAAACAACAGATCTAGGGCCTATTCAAAACTGATGGAGATTTGTTGGCAACTTTACCTATTCTTATAAGGCCAAATTATGTTTGCAGTAAAGGACACTGAAATATGAAATATGCAAGTAGACAAATAGTACTGGAAGAATTCCATTGAGGCTCTTCCAGGTTTTGTGTCGGTATTTTCTCCAGTTTTTGAGAATGTGTTTGATATAACAGTGTTTATAGATTTCTGTAAAAATACATTTTCAAAATAACATAAACATGCTTTTTATGATAATGCTCAATGTAAAAAACTGTGTACTGTAAGTATAAAGGAGAGGAATCTTTTTTGCTTATTTCTTTAGAAAGCTGATTAACTGCTTAAGGGCTAGAGTTTCCCAGCCACATTCAAGCAGAGCTAATCCAAAGCCACTAAGTCAAAGAAAAGGTGCCCACAGGCTTAAGTGGGGTTTGAAGTGCAATCACGGAGCAAAACTCTTATTGTGAGTCAACCCAGCAGTACCAACAGGACCACGGATAAGGGGATACTTTCTGACATGGTTTAGTGGTCATGGTAGTGTTGGGTTGACAGATGGACTAGATGATCTTAGAGGTCTTTTACAACCTTAATGATTCCATCCTATGATACATTGTTTGATCTAATGGACACTGGGAGAGTTTAAGTCAGTACCACAGAACCAGAGCTGTTGCAATTCCTACTGAGTAAAGGACTTTATACTGAAAATGATTGCATGAAAGAGAGTGGGACAGCTTGTAATTAAAAAAGAAATTAAGTTTTGTAGATTAGTCCATGAGTAGTGCATTATCTCTAAAAAATTAGATGACGGGAGTCATCTGTCTCCAATGGACAAAAATTCTGACATTAGGAGAAAATTAATTCCACCTTTTTGAATTAATGATGGGCTACGACCGTTTTTTTATTTTGCATCCAAGTAAATTTTTTTTTTCAAATTTCTATAGCAGCTTAAGGTTTAATATTTCTATCAGCTAAATTGCTGTTGCTGTTGGGGATAAGGGGTAGAAAAGGGAAGAAAAGACATTTTTATTAAATCTGAAAATAACAACTTGTAAATAGAATTTTGTGTTTCATTAAAGCAATGTTTAGCTTGGAAAGTTGAGTAAAGATGTGACACACCTGTAAACCAGACAATGCAGGAGCGAATGTAGACCTGTATCAAGATGAGAAGTTCTGCTGTTTTATAAAGTATTCAGTTCTCATTGTGAATATCTGGAACTCTGTTAAAGATACTGTACTGTATTAAACATGTAAAAAAATGATGTTTGTCTAAGTAGCTTACAAAAAATAACTCCTTGAATGGGAGACTATCCATGTCTGGAGATCTGTCGTAACTAAATACCTGATTTGTTATGGTGTTGTAACTTAATAGAAGCTATTCAAGAGGAAGCATGGTGTATGAGATTTTGTAAGTTATTTGTGCTGGTTCTGTATGTTGTGCCATGTGTGTAAGACAAGAATAAACTGCTGCTTTTATTCATCCCATCCCGAAACAATTATCCCACTAATGTATCTTTTCCAGAGATTTCTGCTATCGTTTGTGTTCATGGTCTACTCTCTCATGCTTCTATCGAAACACATTTGCTTTGTAAAGACTTCTTCTCACAGAAGTGGATTAGACTTGTTCTGTCAAATACTATGCAGGCATATCACATGTTCTTTACTCCTATCTTCTCACTGCATACTTGTATTTGTTGTGAATCTTGCTATACACTAAAGCTGTAACATAGAAAATCTGAACCCTGCAGAGACTGATGTACAGATGTAAGCAAGAATCAGTTCTAGCATATTAGGTGGAATAAGTAAAATGTGAGTCACATTGTCTTTGGAAGCCTAGGGACACTCCATTTGTTTTCCAGAAGCAAAAAAATATCCCTTGGACAACCATGCTGTAGCACTCACCTACCTCGATGTAAGGAACTCATGTCAGACACCAGCTTGTCAGGTGAGTCTGGAAATTAAGGTAGAGAGAGCATTCCTTCAGATCCTATATACAAATACGAACTTTGTTTCTGTGATCAACAAGTTAATTGGGGTATTTTACTAACGTAGAACAGAAAGCTAGGGAAGGAAGACAGCAGTTGCAGCTGGGATACGTATTCCCACGGAATGACTCCCATTGTGAGCCTACGACTATTACCTGGGAGTGATGCCCAATCCTTGCCACAGAAATCTGTGACAGGATCCACTAGTCAAATGCATGAAATTAAACGTCTTCTATAGCTATAAGTTACTATATTCTCTCTGGTAAATCTGTACCCAACAGACTTACGTCAAGCGTGAGACTGCTCTTTTCCATCCTATGCCATCACTTCCTTTTTATTATTTGCATTATATGGTTTCCCTTAAACAATTGTGATTTATATAGGTCAGGTTTCGTACTCTCTTCCTCAGGATAGAGACCAAGAACATCATTAGGTTTTCTAATTATAGTGCAGTTGAGCCTCAGGGGAACTCTTAAGGCTACTATCCTAATTGCTCTTTGTATCTCAAGTTGCTGCAATGAGTAAGTCCTCTCACACAGCTTTTATAAGTGTCCCTTTCTGCAGAACGTGTGATTCCTGAGGTGTAACACTACTCTGTAAGCTCCTTGTACTCAGCATCATGGATAGCAACATGCTACATACACAGTAATAAAACATAACTACAGATGACCATGAACATTTATTTTCCTCAAGCAAGATTCAGTTATATTCCATGTAAGCTGCTACCTTATCTGTGCGGTCTCCTTCATGCAGTCTCATGAAGCTACTGAACAACTCACGGAACAAAGCTGTTATAACTTCTTTCCTTGGTTCTGTTGATGACTTCTGAGAGTTCTACCCAGTTCTCACAAGCTTTTCCATAAAATCTTTAACAGCTGTTGTAACATGACTTTGGGTATGGGGGCAGTTTTACAACCCTGATTACAGCTGCAGCATGACAGAACTTTCTAGTTCAAATGAGAGAATTAGAAGTCAATAAGGGAAATGGGAGAAGTTAAATTCTTTACTGTGATGCTGTTATGGCTGTATTGTTAATCAAGTTTTGTTATAGTCCATCTAAAGGGTTTAAAAAATGACCAGAGAATGCTTTGTAGTCACACATGTGAGTGGTCTGATTACACCATCAGTAACACAGTCAAGGTGTTGTCCTGACCGTCTGTTGAGTTCTGCTTGAGCCCTTCATCCTCAGTAGCAGGACTGAGACACCAGCTAGGCTGCCACAGCTTACCTCTGCCTGCCAGAGCTCTGCAGTCACTCTTGACATGCTCTAAATTACTCTTGGTGCCCAGATGGAAGAGCTTCAATAGCCTGAGAGCTGGAAAAGCAACACCCTAGACCCTAACCTCATGGCAAGCACCATATCTCCCTAAGATATCACTGGGGCAGGTCAACAGACTGGGCCTCCACCCCCCAGGCAGAAAGTTTCTTCAACACCTAACATCCTGCTTTTCTCCTCTTGAACTCAGCTGTCTCTGATCAATCCTTGTTTGTTCTTCTCAGTGACCGGGGCAAGGTACTTGTTCTGAAGTTGCAGGTAAGACTGACTGCTCTTCTGCGCATTCCCAGAAGTCACAAGTTTCCAGCTTTCCCCACTCTGAAAGTCACCCTCCAACAAAGGCAAGACCCCTCCCCAGCTCTGTCTGGATCTAGGCCAAGATGTTTAACACCTCTTGGTGGTGCAAAGCATGTTTGGCAGCCCAAGACCATTGCTCTAAAATCTCCCAGCAGCCCTACCCCGTCCTATAAGGAAGGCCCTCAGCACAATGTGGGTTGCTATCTGCTACCGTGTGCTTGACCCTTCCTCGTAAAGTACTAAAACTCCCCAGCAGCAGTCCAAACCCTAAAGAAACTTCCAGCACTGGGAGCAGAGCCCAGATCTCCTGCTACGTGCTTGGAGACCACCAGCTGTTACCAGCCACGAGCTTATTTGAACTGCACCAGTAATCATGATGCCTCCATCCACAGCTTGCAGGGTGCCCAGAGGAGTCCCTTCACAGCCAACCTCAAACACCATTGATCCAGGACAAGTAATTCTGCACCTCTCTCCCCAACCCAGTCCTGTCCTATCTCAGGATTCTGCAAGACCAGGCATGGACCACTACCCACCCTCATGTTCCTGGAGTTTCAGCCACAAAACTCCCAGGTCATGTTAAGTTTCTAGGATGCTTAACCTCTCTGTTAATCACTCACACTAACCTCTGTTATCTGCTCGCCCTGCATCTCTCATTATGAATCTTTCTGAGAGTAGGATGCTTTCAGGCCATTAAAGAACAGGTTGGACCTAGGTGAAAATTGCTCAGCTTCTTCTTGTCCTGTCAAAGGAGACTTCAAACATTAATGAAGCTTATTCTTCCTCACGGGGATTTTTTAGATGACTGACATGTAAGAAGCCATGGGGGTTTACGTGTCTGTAAGTGGATGATGCAGCATGGAGTTTAGGATTTAAGAAAAGTGCAGGAATTTAAGGGTGACAGGTAAGTTGTGTTAGTGTAAGCAGCTTCACTAGGGCAGTAGTTGCACCCAGGTCTGAGATGGTAGACGTGTGTAGCAGTTCTGAGTCATGACATTCTGCATTACAAGTTAATTGGCAAATATAAATTAGAATAGAGTGTTTGCTAGGTAAGTTAATGTTACAAAAAAAAGTCCCTGTCTTTCCTCCATTTAAGAAACATTGTATTTAGAAAGATTTCTAAGAAAACATAGAATACTGAAAAAAGGCACAAAATCCAAGATGCGGAAGATTGAAATGCACAAAGAAGCATGTTAAGACTATTTCCTTTTGAAATGACTAGACAAGAGCATAATTTAAAAATAATATTACTGTTACAGTTCTTTTTTTTTTTTGTAACTAGTCAAGGGTGCTGTACGGTGACTGTAAGATTTAATTTAGTCTTGAAGACAATCACAGAGATAACTGTGAATTTTCTCTGACAGATGCTGTAAATATTTTACATGGCTCTGAAAACACAACTCGTTTTATGGAAACAACAAGTATTTCACAGTATTACTAGCAATATATATTACATTTCAGTAATACCCTCCAAATGCGATTCCCTTTAGGACTACGTGAATTAAAGTTTCCAGTTGGACACTAACAGAAGAACAGGGAAAACTCTGTGTGTCTGCGTCTGAGGTGCCTCTGTATATTGATTTGTGGGACAAATAAACAGTACTCTAGCGTCAAATTTCCTTTTAGTACCATGGGATAAAGCTTAACAATATCAATTGTAGCTACTAACTTTTGTTATGAATTATTACTTTCACTGTTCTCTGGGGTTGTAATGCTGCTCTGGGGACTGTATTTTTTTGAGATAAATCCCTCAGAGCTGTATGCAACAATGGGTATATATGGAGAAGAAAATAGCTGTGAATCGCAAATAGGCATATACCGAAAGAGAATTATCCCAGGCTAAAATCAGAACTGATATTAAGCAGCAGTAAAAGCTGCAGATAAGTAAATCAGTGTGAAGAAAGTGTGCATGAGTAAAATATTGTCAGTAGAGGAAAGGAGGTAAACGTCTGATATTTCCTCAGAATGAGTAAAAATCAGACATAATTGGCCTCTCACACACATTTGGGTTTGTTGTTCTCCTCCTTGTTTGCCCAATAAAAACAATGAGGCTTATTTTAGCCTGCTTGCAGCAGTCAGTGAGCATCTATTCTAACTTTAAGTTCAGTAGCTGTGACTGGTGTTGAATTTACTTTGAACAAGAGCCACAAGGGTTGATAATTGTGTTTCTTTATATGTACAAAAATTTCCTGCAGAATCACTGATGCTTTGCTGTTAGAAAGTGCTTGGGTCAAGGATGGTTTTGTCAGGTCTGGACAGATATGATGATAACTGGAAGTTCTGGTTGTCCTCTACTATCCAGAAAAAGCACTTTTCTTTCATTCCTGGTCAGAAGGATCAAAGAGAGGAGTGTTGACTTGGGGAATGGTAAGAACAAGAGGTTTGGTTTATTGCTCTGTTCCAGGCTTTGTCAATAAAGATCTGCTTTTTTTTTTTTTCTTCTCTTTTCTCTTTGCCCAACCCTATTTTTGCTGCCCTAGCATATCCTTTTCTTTGACTGTCTTCACCTCAAAAAACCCACAACCCTGCCTTTGTTACTCCCTATGCCCACATTTCCAACAGACCTGGTTTTGCTAAGTCTGTAGCCAAATTTAGAATTCCTGATACAGTTACCTAGGTAACTTTATCCTCACATTCTTTTAGTGATACTTTCTCTTGGACACTGCTGACACTGCAAAACTTGGCTCCTTCAAAGATCTCCGGTGTTTCCCTTCAACTGTCTGTGAAATTTATCCATTTCTGGCTATAACTCCTCCTTAATCACTTGTGACATCCAGCCCTCCCTCATAATGCTATCCTCCACTCTTCTCAGCTTCTTACATTACTGTTGGTCATGTTCAGCAATTTATTATATCCTGTTCAGTTGTCTTCCTATTAAGCTGTATAAATTTCAGACCAAGGTGTAGTCACTGGCTAATTATTTGGCTCTGGTCCTAATAGTAACTGGTATGTTCCTCATCTGTTCAAATGCTTTTCTGGGATAGACATTAAAGTTCAAGAATTAGGCCTTATTGTTCAATTATCTGTTAAAGGCTAGTGAATTTAGAATCATAGAATGTTCCGTGTTGGAAGGGACCTTTAAAGGTCATCCAGATCAACCTGCTTGCCGTGAGCAGGGACATCTTCAATCAGATCTGGTTGCTCAGAGTCCCATCAAGCCTGACCTTGAATGTCTCCAGGGATGCAGCTTTTACCACCTCTCTGGGCAACCTGGTCTAGCGTTTCACCACTGAATACTTAGTTTAAATGCTTATAGCTAGATTAAATCTACCCTTTTTTATTTTAAAACCATTATATCTTGTTCTATCACATCAGGCCCTGCTAAAAAGTTTGTCCTCATCTTTCCATGTAGGCTCACTTTAAATACTGGAATGCCACTATAATGTCTTCATGGAGGCTCCTCATTTCTAGGCTGAACAGCCCCAACACTCTCAGCCTTTCTTCCCAGGAGAGGTGTTCTATCCCTCTGATCATTTTTGTGGCCCTATTTGTCTCGGTTTTCAGCAAAGAAGAAAGTTTGGCACTATCAGACGATATTTTAGCTCTAAATCATTAAGATCACTGGCACCCTCAGTCTAGTCCATAGGTACGTTCAGGAAACAGCGAGACTCAGTTGCACCCTTGGGTAAGCGCATTTGAGCATGACGGCATGATCAGCAGAGCAGGGTCCCTCCAGGCTGGGACCAGTCTGGACAGTAGGAAGAAAGGCAAGCCTGAAGGTAACAGCAAAGGTCAGCCAAGAGCATATGTGTGTGAGGGTCCTAAGTGAGGCTGATTGGGGCCATTAAAGTCTATTAGTGCGCTTACAGCCCTGAGAACGATCTTGAGAGACATTTTTATATAAAGCTATTCCATCTCTTAACATTTTAAGTGGATCAAACTGTATCTATCCTGAATCTTTCCTAAACTTGTCCCTGTTGAATCATGTTTATTACTTTATTCCTAATTTGGATGAATTTTGTTACCTCCCAGTTAATGCATATTCTGAAACAAATGCATTCCTTACTGTAACATATTCAACTGCAAACTTCTCTTTTCTCCATGGCTGCCTGAAGCCTTCTTTACAAAGCTAGAGATTGAGATACAAATGATACTTTGATACTCAACGGAAAATCCTGGTCCATAATGATGGAGCAGCTTTGAGTTTTCCTAAGCTAAAGTTTATCCATGTCTGTTAAAAACTTTAAAAATGCGTTTACAGTAAAAGTAAACTTGTACCCAATCTGAAAGTAAGGCAGACTGAAGTCACTGAATGACTGTCCCTTGAATAATGACATAAGGACATTCTTTGTGGAGAGGCAGGTCTACCAGTTTCATTTTGAACAGAATGATTTAACTAATTTTTATTTTTTTTTAATATTCACCTTCATTCAGAATAGAAATTCTTGTCATACAGCATGCTTGATTGCTAGACATATCTCTGTCTCAGGGGGTTGCATTCCATGCCTATGGGAAGGATTGTTACCGAAATGAGAGGAAACTCGGAAAATGTGTTCTAGAAATGGAAGTTTTACTGTGACTTTTTATTTTCCTGTTTGGAAGACAGATATAGTTTGTGGAAAGGAAACAGTTTCCGTAGTCTTTTCAGATGGAGAGATATTTAGACCTAAATTGAACCAGGGAAATGAAGTTTTATAATGTCTGTTACATTAATTGAACAGTTAAGGCATTTATGAGTTGAAGAATGCTAATTCAACTTGAGAAAGTTAAAATTCTAAGAAAGTTTATAACATGTGGTTCAACCCACTTGGACATGTTTCTGCTCTAGATGATCCTGCTCTATCAGGGCTGCTGGACTAGGAAATCTTCAGAGGTCCCTTCCAGCTCCTAGCATTCTGTTATTTGGTGAAAAGCATCTAAAAACATTACCTTGCACAGCCTTTTCTGGAACCACACTGCCCAGCCTGAATTCCTAATTCCTGATTGCATCAGGGCACAGGAATTACTCTAACCCTCCAAAAAAGCTTAGTGGTAGTAACACCCTCCTAAGCATCCATGTAGATGTCAGACTGTGAAGGGGATGGTTACCTGCTGCCCATTGCAACCAGTCCACTTACAATCTCTGGTCCAGAATCTCACCCCTCAGGGCAGGTATGTTGCTGTCTGGGTTCATCTCCTGGACCTACCTAAGGAAGAGTCATGCTCATCCAGACCACACAGGTATCTGGTTTGATAAGTAGCAGAGTGTGAAGGGTCTGGAGAATAACGCTTATGAAGAGCAGCTGAGGGAATTGGGAGATCCTGAAGAAAGGAAGACTGAGGGTAAACCTTATCTCTATCTACAACTACCTAGAGATAGTAGTGAGAGGTGAGTTAGTCATCTCTCTCAAGCAACAGGCAATAGGCTAAAAAAGTGTTCTCAAATTGCACCAGGGGAATTTCAAGTTGGATGTCTGTGGCTGTTGCACCTGCCCTAACAAAACAAAACACCAAAGACCTGAAAAGGACAGACATTAAAATCTGATGACTTTGCTTTAGGTACCTATCTTGCCTTTGTGCTCTGGCTTCCAGCTCTTTATTACTGACCACAGGTGGGACTTGACTGGAGTATAAATGACCAGAGAGCTGATCAGAGAAGTTTTGATTTGGTTTTCTTTGAAGTGGTGGGTGTTGTAAACAGGGACTCTCAGCTCTCCCCTTGGCTTGGGATGGTGTCTGAATAAATTTCCTGTGATTGAGTGACACTGCTGGATATATCCTTGAGGTTTTCCCTTTTCTGAGTGTGTGCACATGTTTTTGGTCATCTTTTTAAAAAGGAATATTTGTGAATTCCTAAATCGAGTTGTGTAGTGTAATATTTCTGACTAGTCTCTGAATCTGCAATATGATTTGGTTCCTTAGAGTGCTGGGTAGATTTCTGATTGGAATAAATTTTCATTCTGAATAGTTACCCAGTCTGATTTGTGGGTGTTTCCATGACAATATTACAAAAATCTTTCTTCACCGAAAGGGTTGACAGGCGCTGGAACAGGCTACCCAGGGAAATGGAGTGGCCATCCCTTTAGTCCATGACTTCTATGGTGATTTGGAAGTGATCTGTGTTCAGAAATTTGCTGAATAGTTCTGAACAGGGCTAGAGAAGTGGAGAGATCTCTATTTAGCATTGTGCTGAGTGACAGAACGCAGAGCAAGAAGCCCCTAGAAAGGTGTTCTGGTAAAGTTGAATTACACCAGAATTCCTGTATGCAACTTGTCAAAGCAAATAGTGATTAAATTCCTTTAGGAAAAAAAAAATTAGCTTTTGGGAAACAATTCATTCCACTGATATTTTCAGAAGTGGATTTCTAATTTATTTTTATTTTTTAGGTAATTTTAAACTATTGAATTTGTCAAGATGAGAATCATCTGTCTGAGGAAGGGTTGATATTTGACTCTAGCTTCATTGTTTTTGATTCACTTAGTAAGGTTTTACAAGATTTTCTGCATTGTATTTGTATACTACAGTGAACAGGAAATACACTTTGTCATTTTGACAGAGTATAAACACAGTTTCAGTGTTCCTGAGCAAAATGACTTTTCTATATATTTGTCTTAGTAGAGATGGAGGTATAAAGATTTGAAAATTTGTTTTCTGGTTTCAGATGGTTTTGAATACTGTTTTTTCTTATAAGACAGTAGTTATATTTCCTGAACATCTGTAGGAATTCAATTCTGCAACTTTAACATGCTTAAAGGGAGACAGATTAACCCCTGTCTACATATGTGAATGAATCTGAAGGAACTGTTTATTTTCCAGGGCTTTTCCAACACTGGAGATAGGACTCAGAGCCTCAGGGGATGCGTGATAGGAGTTAGCATGAAATTGTTACTCGAATTTCCTTCTTAAAAAGGAGCAGTAATACACAGACGTTTCTAACATTACATCATGAAGTAGATGAATAGAAGCCAGCAGAGCTATACCAGATGGGTGCCTGAAAACATAGCTGCAAACTTTTCAGGTGGTGCTCTTGAATTGTCAGGGGTGTTCTACATTTTTAGAGATCAAAATGAAGGACTACAGTTTGTTTTCTCAGGCACTGCATTTTAATAATAATAGTCTATGCTATCAACACATTGCCAGAAAGAAATGTTACTTACACAAAATTATGCTGTTACTTCTGATAAAACACTGAACTCCTAAACTGCTGCGTCAATGTTTTTGATTTTGATACAGTATACACAATTTTATGCAAGGATGGAAAAGCAGACATTGTGGATTGCCACACTTTTAGATTTGATAACATGAGCTGAATAGAAGAAATGAAGTACATTGCAGAGCAAACTAAGTGACATAAACGATAGTTTCTCTTAGTCTATCTGATAATTTAAAACTTTATTATAAAACTCATTTATTAAAAGACATCACCATTGAAGTTTACCACCAATATGTGGATGCTGCTCTCAATATCATCAGAACAGAGCCTTAGAATGCATTAGGCAGCTGTGCGACTGAAAATTGTTAGACATTAGAGACAAAACATGTAGGAAAATTCCCACTTTTATGAATTTTGAAAAGGAAAGTATTCATTATCCTAATACACTTACTCTCTGTATCTCATTATCACTTACATTCAAGTACAGTATTAAAATGAACTTACAAACTTCTCAAATTCCTCTGTCTTTCCTGCCTGAATTTATAGGCATTTCTGTACATTTGAAGTGTTCCTAGTAATCACAGAGCACTAAGCCAATACAGTTTTGGAAATGAGTTTCTCTTTACAAGCTCACTTATTTTTTACATCCTGCTCAGAAAAGGAATTTGGTTAAATCCCAGTCACCAACATCAGATAGAATAGTTACAGTAGTTGTTTACATAATGCAACAGAAAAGTAAGTCAAAATATTTATGCTCTTACATCTTGGATGAATCTTCTTTCTCACTCACTAGACAGATAATAGATACACTGTATGTCATTTAGTATGATATTTTGAACAAATAGTCACTTTTTTTTTTATTTTACAAAATAACTTTTGATAATATTTAACAAAAATTACTACATTTATTTTCCAGAATTATATATTTGAAGGGGAATCAGGAATATTAAAGAAACATTTAAGCGTTAAGGCATTAATGAAGACACTTAAAGAGCAATGAAAAGATGGTATTGCAAGTTATCATTGATTTTAAGAACAGTTCCTTTTTTTAACCTCAAAAATTAATAATCTAGAAACTAGCATCATTTGGAGTGTATTCTGACTCAAGAGATGGCTAAAAGTATAAAAATGGTATTTGAAGTGACTACCATCATGGTTATATGAATCCTTTGTAAAGACAACCAAACTATGCAATTGTTAATTCAGTTGAAAGACGATCAACAGCAGTCACTTTTGCAAGACATATAATAAGTACAATAAGGGAATATTATAAAATATAACAGATTGAAAATTTGATTCTTAAAATGAATATACTGCATTAATGATATTGAAATTTAAATATTTCACTGCAACAGCTGTATTCAGATGGAAATACATTTCTATCAAAGCTGTTGCAGAACAATATAAAGAACCTTGTTTAAAGGTTTTTCTTCTCCCTTTAACGAGTGTGTGACCTGGATCTCCTTTAAGGATTGCCTTTGTCTAGACACTTTTTTTATAGAGCAATCATGTAAGATTTACAAGATCATGCTTAACCAGCTTTCTCATAGTGGGGATATGACATAGTAGTCATGAGTTTGATTTCCTTGGGTTTTTTCTTTCAATGGGATTGTGGAACAAATAAATATCTAAGACCAGAAGACAGAAATATTGAGGGTAATCTGATAAAGAGCTTTTATTGGAAGGTTACTAGCTAATCTTGTAACAAGAGGCATGTATCTCGCTGTTTTCCTGACTTCCTGTGGAGTAGACAAGATGCTACTTTTTCAGGTCAGATGTGTTCAACTTTTATGCCATTACTTGGATGAACTGGGAGAACGAATGTTAACAAGAACTCCATTTTTAACTCCAGTTGTACCCGCAAGGAAAAAGGATAGTCTTGCAAGAGTAGTGAAAAGGTATGAAACTGCCTTTTATTAACTGAAAAGCAAGTTGGCATAGAGCAATCTGTGCTGTCCTAAGGATGAGTAGATCCTCTTTCTCTGAGTATAATATGGATCACAAAGGTTAAGATGTACTTCAGACCTTCCTCTGCTGTAAGTGTTTGTCATGTTTTCCACTGGACAGGGTAGATATCTAGCCTTGTGTTCCTCCCCTCCCACATTGCACAAGCTAGATAAAATAACAGTGAAGAGTTTGGCAGAAGTTGAAGGTTTTCGAGTTTATAAGTAGAAGTACGTAGAAACTGCGTATCAAGAAGAAAAGGTTTCTGAAGTGTTCTCCCAGATGACAGAAAATTACAATTCTGGCAGAAAAAAATAAATTGTGTAAATATGGTAACAGATGAGACTTTTCTGCTACGATGAGTCATTGATCTTCCAGCTTGCACTGTGTATTTAATTGTGATAAACAAAATAAAAGGCAACAGGCTAAAGAAGCAGAAGCCATGCCCGGTATCAGATGCCTTTGACGAGAAGTGACATTCAGTGGCACAAGAAGGACCTTCCAGCCCTTGATTCCAGAGAAGATCAAAGGAGATGTAATTAAAATAAAATTTGGCTGGAGAAACTACTCTAAAAAATGACACAGAAAAGTTATTAGTGCTTAAAATTTCTGTTAATTTTACCAGTATATTGACACAAAAAATACATGTCAGCAATAAAATGAGGACATTGGAATTTGCTGAGCTTGTTTAGGTTCATTAAAAACAAGAAGTTTATAGTTGCTTTATTATAGCAGCAATTTGATACACAAAGGGTCTTACTACAGAAAACGATAGCCAAGACGAATTAGTGTAGTTAGATCAGGATACAGAATCTTCACTTTACTTAGCTTAACTTACCACTACCTCACCTCAGAAAAAATTATTCCTTTACTTGCAATAATCAGACTGCAACAAAAGTCCTGAAGGTAATCTGACAAAAGACTCAGTGCTTTCTAGAGAGAAACAAAATTGGTATTAGGATGACCTTTAGAGGGAAATTTGGAAGGATGTGTAATCTGATTGTCAGACCGTACTGCAAGATCAAGGACTCACACAGGTGTTCATGTAATGATCTGATTTATTCATGCATGCCATGTTATTTTTAAAATAAAAGCCCCCTGATACTGTGCAAAAGGAAAATGCAGAACCAGAAATGTCTACAATGTTCAAAAATCCATTCTAATGTACAGAGAGAAAACATTTCCATAACCCTATGCATTGATCTTAAATTTCTAGTCATTTTAATATTGTACCATTAGCTTATGTTCAAAGGTTAAAAATCCCCACCAATACCAAAAAGTCCATTCTGGCCTGCCACCCAAAACAAATATGATCATTTTGTATTATAAGGGCTGAGCTGAGCACCAAAGTTTTAAAGAGAAGTATTTTCTGTCTTAATTAACCACAATAACATTTTTGGGTTTAACGCTCACGGAGCCATAATGTTCCTCTGCATAACAGCCAAGCAAATAATTGGAATGGTGAAGAGTAGCGATGTTTGTGTTAAATTCAAATGGAACCAAACTGTAAAATGGCTTAAATTGAGCCTGGCACTAAACTAACACATTATGGATAATGTGTTTGGCCTAATGCCATCCTCTCTACTTGGATAGATGAACAAACACAAGAAGAGTTTCAGTAGAGGATTTTTTTTAATGGTTTTAATGTTTGTAAATAAAGAACTCTGAAAGCTACAGTCCTACACAACTGATTGGGGAAAAAAGGATGAACAAATGTGTCCCTTGCAGCTAATAGACACTGTACTGTTTCCCTGAGTTCTCAACAATTCCGCTGTAACTTTCTGAATAACTAAACAGCCACAAGCCCTCTATTTGGTGACATTCTGAAACTGTGACTTTCACCCTTTGTTCCTCTTGGGCTGCGTGCTGAATTAACAAAAACCTCAGGAAAGTTGTGTAGAGTTTCTGAGTGTTCTAGCTCCGATATTGGCTAAGTAAGGTAGAATTATTCTCCTGCTTTAGGGTGGCTTCACTAGTATTTATTGTGTTGTCTAAGTGTGAGTTGAACTGCACAATATAAATATATCTTTAGAGAAAGCAGTACTTCAGAGCTGACAGCAGTTTTGTAGTCAAATTCTTGTCTTCCATGTAGAATCAATAGTCCAAGTTCATTCAGTTTAGGCCTACTCAAGCAATCTTTCACTGGAAAGAAGGTACATATGAATATTTCCTAATGACCTCTTGATTCACCACTGTTCTAAGTGTAGACTGAATTCTTACTCTTCTATTTCTGAAACAGTAAAAGGAGGTTGAGTATTCACTGTATAGCTCTTTTAAGGGGACTCCCACTCCAACCTTGCATATGTTATTGTAATAATTTTTTTTTAACCAGGAAAAAAATCGGTGTTCAAAAAGTACCTTCTGTATAGGGAAGTAGGTCATAATCTTCTTTTTTTCATCTTTATCTTGCATCAGCTTTGATGGACACACTTACATAAAGAAAATATCTCCATTTGCATCCTGTGCCTGAGAACCATCCTTTACCATTTTAAACTATCTTGCCTTTGATATTGTTCCCTGTCTTGGTAAAATGTGCAGTTTACCAAAGTCAAGTTTCTTCCTAATGAACAAGAACTTATATTGAAACTATATTTTTCTTACCAAATACTTTCAGGGCTTTTTATTTTCTTGTTTCTGTGATTTGTTCATATTTTTGAGGGAGTTTTACTTTTTGTTTGTTTGTTGGGGATGTTTTACTGCTCAGGAAGAGCATCGTAGACAGAACAAAATCAGTGATACACAGGCCACAGATTAACAAGTCTTCAATGGTTTGGAAATAATCTGATTGATCTATGATATTCTCTACAGAACAGCTATTGTGCTCTAAGTCTTGTTGTTTAGTCTGGTGCAGTTTTTCAGTGTATTCTGAAATGCATTGTGTTCAAAAAGAATTTAAATATAATAAGTCCAGATATGTCTTTCTATGTTTATTTTTAGTTTTGACTCCAATAAAGAGATGTTGTTGGTGGTGAAATAATATTGAAGCATCATATAGGCTCAAAGTATTCCATTGTCTAGACCGTATTAAAAGTAGAAGAAATAGACTGTCTCAACAAGCATCTTGTTTAGCAGTGTAAGTAAAGAAATGCACAAAGAATTGTCTGAAAACCACTAGTCATAGCCTATAATCTTTAACAGGGAAAAACAAGAAACAGCATCAAATTCAACAGTTCAGTGGTTTTCAACATGTAACCTACGTGTGTTTGGGAGAAATGGTGAACATTAAATATAAAAGTCAGGTAAATCTCAAGTCTGTTTCCCAGAACCATAATTTTTTTTGTACTTTCCTGTCCTGGGTTTAGCTAAAACCCAGTCCTATTTAGTGATTTTTACTATTCAGTTTTAGTTTCTTCTAAAAGGCTGCACTTTCTGAAGTTAGCAGCATGTTTTCGTAGACAGTGCCTGCTACTAGCAGTGATAACACCTGATGTTTACAGTCACTGCCTGGGACTGGTATGCAGACAGGCTCTTGCTGATACTTATTCCTATAGTGACCAAGGCCACTGCTGGCTCTTGTGTGCCACGCTGGGGGTGCCGGGTAGAAAGGGGGGTCACAAGGAAGTAAAAGGTTGCATGTCCGGGGAGTAACAGACAGGACAGGTGACCAACGAGAGTATTCCATCCCATATACGTCATATTTAGTATAAATTGAGTGATCACGAGAGTTTCTGTCCTTCTTCCTTCTTTGTCCTTCTTTGCCCTCTTCTGCAATGGCCAGCGTCCAGAGAGGACTCCATCTGACCTCTTGTTTTTGATCCGGATCCTGAGTTCGCGAATCCAGCTCCTGTATCCATCTCCGCGCCACCGCCTCTGAGCCTGGGTTTTTCCCAGTGCCTCCTGCTCTGCAGCATCAGTGGTGATTGGTATTCGGGGGAGGGTGTCGGGTTTGATATCGGGCTATTATCTATAGTTGCATATAGTTCTTTATTTTTTATCATTCCACTATTATTTTCTATTATTATTGTTTCATTAAACTGTAGTAGTTTTCTTTTCTCCTCTAACCCGAAAGTCTCTCTGCTTCATTCCCTTTTCCTTCCCATTTAGGGGGGTGGAAGAGGGAGTTAGAGAGCGTCTGTCCGCGTTAGAGGCCGGCCCAGCCCTAACCCACGACATTTCCTCTCCTGATCAGTTTCTGAACTTTGCAGTTCAAAACAGGATGAATATTTTGATTGTAACCTTTCACTTCAGTTTCAGTAGCTGGTTAGACCTAGTGTGAGAGATTCTTCTAGTGCTAAATTTAAGTAAAGCATAGTATCATCCTCAGAGACCATTTAGAGATCTTCAGGTATTGACTCATGAAATCTACTGAGAGTGGTTGATTATGTGGAGCTAAAGGGTTTCTTGGATAAAATAGGAACTTCAAGATGAGCTGAAATAGCTCTGCATAGTCTGGGTCCAAGCAAAGTTACACTTCTAGTTCTTACTCATACTTCAGGTAAAATCTTTCAATTTCATTTACTTTGGGTTTTCTTAATGCCATTGTACTGATCTTCATGCTTATGATGATTGCATCTGTCAACATATCTAACACTTAAAAAGATTTGACTCATCTGTCCAGCTGCAGTTAGTCAACCAGTTTTCCTTCCTAAGCAACAGAGAAACATAAGTTTGTCTGTTAAAGATAACATATGTCCTCTTTGACATCTGTCTTTTGATTCTAAAAGGGATTAAAATCCACTATAATACAATGATCAGCAAGGTCCCAAAGATAACTTTTAACAACATTTTTATATTTCTCAGAGAGAGAAAGAAAGTTAGATAGACAATGGGAAGAGAAACTTACTGAATTCCATGACTTTCCGTTTCATTATCCAGAGATGTATTCAAGTTAGGCTTTGTCATGGGGGGAGGAGGAAATCTCACACCAGCCTTCTAGCTTTTTCTGAATAAAGAATAGCTGAATATTATCCTGACATAAAATTAATTTTCTGTTAGAACTGTTATATAAGTATAAATCACAAGCTTACTGATAATAGTTACATAGTTCTATAACTTAGTTATAACTAAAATCTATTTTTATTTTCATGTTTGGGTTCTATACTTGGCTTTCTATGAGTGTTTTTAAGCCTTTTTTATGTCTTCTTAGTATCTGAGATAACTTTTTAAAAGGAAGAAATACAAATTGTATTGTTCCACAGTAATGTTACAGTTGGAGAGCTGGCAAAATTATGTTTATAGTCTGCAAACATTTTTATTACACTTGTCTACCCAGTTCTTCATAACCTTCTAGTTTTTCATAGCTCTCTATCATTTATCTGCTATCTATCATTTACCCACTTTCTATCATTTATCACTAATCCTGACTAACTGGGAACGCCCCAGATGACTGGAGGCTGGCCAGCGTGACGCTCATCCGTAAGAAGGGCCTGAAGGAGGATCAGGGGAGCTACAGGCCTGTCAGCCTGACCTCAGTGTCTGGCAAGGTTATGGAGCAGATCATCCTGAGTGACATCAAATGGCATGCAGAAGACAATCGGGGGATCAGGCCCAGCCAACATTGATTTAGGAAAGGAAGATCCAGCCTGACAAATCTCAACTCCTTCTCTGACTGGGTGACCCATCTACTGGGTGAGAGGAAGGCTGTAGATGTTGTTTACTTTGACTTCAGCAAAGCATTTGACACAGTCTTCCACAGCATCCTCCTGGAAAAGCTGGCAGCCCATGGCTTGGACAGGTGCACTCTTTGCTAGGTTAAAAGCTGGTTGGATGACCAGGCCCAGAGAGTGGTGGTGGGTGGTGCTGCATCCAATTGGCATCCGGTGACCAGTGGTGTGCCCCAGGGATCCTGTACCTGGGGTGGCCCCCAGGGATCAATACTGGGCCCAGGCCTGTTCAACATCTTTATTGACAACCTGGATGAGGGCATTGACTCTACCCTTAGTAAGTCTGCAGATGACACCAAGCGGAGGGAAGTGTTGATCTGCCGGAGGGTAGGAAGGCACTGCAGAGGGACCTGGACAGGCTGGGTCGATGGGCTGAGGACAATGGGATGAAGTTCAACCAGATCAAGTGCAGGG
>NW_009732238.1:41286-42146 GCF_000703405.1 Apaloderma vittatum | reverse complement strand
ATCACTACCCAACATCCTAAAAAGCCCCTAAGACACTTTGAGCTGGAAGGTACAAGGTTAGTTCTAAGGGTGTAAAAATGCAGCCAGACTTGAACACTTGAGTAAACTTCTCTGACTGTGACATCTCATGAAAAAGTTTTCACTGGACTGCCAGAAATTTCTTCTATCAGCAGTGCTCAAAATACTCCAGCAGATTTTTGTCAGATATTTTGTTTTGACCTGAGGGGAAGAGGGAACAGAGTTTCTTTTAAAATTGCCAGTTTCTCCATAACTATGTCCAAGACTCCGGGAATCAGATGCATGCTCCAAGAGTAGCAGAAAAAAAAAAAAAGATTATTCACAACTTAATTTCTGGCCAACCCACAGGTGTTACTACAAGCCCTGACTGTAGCAAGCTGGAAACAGCAGTCATACTTCAAACAAGTGTGGTCACCTCATAATGTGTGAGGGCATGCAGCACAGACTACAGTCCTGTATCTCAGCGGGAAAATGTTTTTAACACTCCCACTTCATCATTTTGTACAAACTTATCTTCAAGTTCATAAAGGCTCAACAATGGGCAAATTTTCAAGCAAATGTATATCCAAAAGTAGGAAACAGTAAGTGATTTACATCTGAAATAAGATCCCTAAAAGTGATTCTTTCAGGAAATTCCTATGTCATGAATATCAGCATGGAAGACTGCCTCCATCCTCATAATAATTTGATTTTATTTCCGATCACAAATACTACTGAAGGTTATAACACATAGATTTGGGATTAAAATGAGTGAACAGTCTCCAAATGAGTGACAAGCCTCCAGATGTGTGACAGATGTAATATCTATCTGAAACAAGAAGAACAGAGAAAAACCATCTCTT